>NC_089730.1:13812741-14116741 GCF_035083965.1 Branchiostoma lanceolatum | reverse complement strand
CAGTGTGTGTGTGTGTGTCTGTCTGTCTGTGTCTGTCTGTGTGTATATGTGTCTTTCCTCACGGCATTTCTGTAACATATAAAGATCATATAAAGAAGATTTGCCTCTCGAAAAACAAGATTGTCAGTTTTGTCTCTCCCGTATGCAAACTTGTTTTATCGTGAGTCCTCACTCCCCTGGCCCTGGTTTCACCAGAACAATGTAATCAAAGGATCCATGAGAGAGTGGAACCCGAAAACAGACCTGTTGGTCCAATTCGTCGTACGATGTTTTTTTTGTGTTCCTATGATATTTAACAAGCCTTTGGCAAGGATCTACGCCAACCATGTTCCACCGCAAGACACGCACATCTGAATTCTGTACCACGCACCCACGACCATTTCCTGTCGTTCACCTATCGCAGGACGGCTGTGATCGGGCCGTTTGCGCCATCCTGTGAAGAGTTCATTCTGTAGACTACTAAAGCTATTCTCCAAGCAGAGGTTTCGGTCGAGTGGGCTAGGACTGTCCGGGATTCTTAACGTTTCTATGACCGTTCAGTGGAGGGAGAGAAATGTTAAAAATCCCGGACACTCCTAGCCCACTCGACCGAAACCTCTGCTTGGAGAACATAGTAAAGCCCTCACGAAAGGTTCTTGCAGCTTAAACGTCTTGTATGAATTCAGATTCTACAGACGATTTATCGCTTGTCAGACAAGAACAAACGGTTGGTTGAAAAAAAATCAAGACGCTCAAACATGTTTGCAGGTAATGTTGAAGAACGCCTACGCTAACTTATGGAACGTAATGGAAGCAGCATTGACTAGTCTTGAATGATTCATTAGCGTCAGGTGAAAGGTTTGGACACTTCAAAGGCCGCCGGTTCGCGCTTTTCCGCTGTTCAGTTGACGTGACCGACGCGGAGGGTAGTTTTTGAATAACATGTGTAATTTGGTAAACGTCGTTTCCTGTTGTTGTGTCTGGCTTGCTTTGACTGAACAGCTCAAGTATTCAAGCAAAATTCAACGGTCAAAGTTATTGAAACCCGTTTTCATTATCTTGGCGTTAGCGTGGGTTAGCGTTGGCGTCCTTAATTCAACAATACAAAGTCAACGAAAACATGTCTGAAAGTCTTTATCGCTGTTTGTTCCTGTCTAACATGCAAGAAGTCATCTGTGAAATATGCATTCATGCAAATCGTTTATGTACTGAGCTTAACCACAACCTTGGCTTTACTGCTAATTGGTATGGCGTGTAACATGACGCTCTGTTACTATCACTGTTACTCACAGACTAGACTTCACTCTGAAGACTTGGAGGGTGCACACAAGACAACACGATGGCGATGGTGGGCCGACTAGTACTGTTTCTTGTGCTGGTTGTTCTATCGCTTGGGAGTCTTGATGGTGCCAAGGGAAAGAAGAAAGACGGGCGAAAGTTTGTACAAGCAAGCGTGGTGAGTTGATTTGATGTACGGTTGTCTCTGATGAGTACCAACTTACTCTTAAGTCTTCTTTTAGTGCCACTATCTCACTGGGCCCGTGGCACGCCTCGATGCGTCCTAAATTGGACTTGCGCTACCCTTGACTTTATAATTTGAATATCATGCCAAACTTACAAGTATGACTGAAAAGACCCAAAAAACACAGCGTGAAAAGATTCGTTTTTATCGATGAAACTTATTGAAAGCTCTGTCAAATCTGTCGCAGCAAGGTCGCCAACGTGCCGCACATCTATTCTCCAAGCAGAGGTTTTGGTCGGGGGGTAGTAGTGGCCGGGTTTTATTAACATTGCGGGAAGCAATGTTAAAAAAACCCGGCCACTACTACACCCCGACCAAAACCTCTGCTTGGAGAATAGGCGGCGTCCTGATAAACTGAATTTGTGTTACCGCATTGACGGGAATATCATGCAAAACGTACAAGTATGCCTAAAAGAAACACACACAAAGCGTAAAAAGATTCGTTTTATATCGAGGAAATTCGCTTTGTCAAATCCGATCGCAGTGAGGTCGCCAACGTGCCGCGGGTTCAGTGAGATAGGATCTTAAGGCCACCACCCACAGCCCACGCGTTGGAATAGATTTATTACACGTCGTCTTTCCGTTGGTTCCGTTGGTTTTGGGAGCGTTTCATTTCATTTCGTTTTATTTCATGCAATGGTATTGTGGTTAGATATTGATATAGGATAAATGTTGGCGAGGACCAGTCAGATATGAAATAACAAGAATTGCGCATGAAAATGTTGGTATATTCAAGTCCCAAGTGCTTTAAATGCGCATTCATGTCTTTAACAGACAGGAAACTGGATCTCCCACATAGGCCCGCTCTTTCAAACTGCACCTGTTTCTTGCGTGTCCGTGTTTATGAATGCGCCAACTGTTCCCAATGCATGACCAAAGCGACGCTCTATAGGCCTGTTTACAACTGATAACTGTTGAAACATCTACTTAGTATATCTTCAGTCCGCCAATCGAGCCTCCCCCTTGTCTCACGCGTTTCGGTTGTCTTACAAGTACACTTTTTGCGTGTTCTTTGACCAAACGTGACATCCAGTTCTTACTAGCTCAGTACATGAAAGCATAGTAGCACATTGCCATACGACAAGTTGCAGTTTGAAATCAAATCGGCAGATGTCGCTTCAGCTGCCGACGAAACTCGAATAACAAGACTTTCAAGAATGGCCTTGAAAAGGGCTGTTGGACTGAATGGGCTACGAGTTGGCAGCGATCAATAGAATCTTAATGGGTTAATCAGTTGATGAAGGTTCAGTATGTGGAAACTGGAAAGGCCGTGCCCCGTTTGTTGACCCTTACCCCATACCTTTGGCATAGCAACCCTTTGATAGCCCAGCCGTGTAAAAATAGTCGCACTCATGTCCCACTGTAAAGCGGCACCATTCAATGGCGTACCTCCACGTTAGGCTCGGTTGTGACTGAAAGTCTGACAGTTTTTTACGTTGAATTCAAACTAACCAATGGCGAGACAGATTCTGCTGTGCTGCGAACCGTGCAGAGTGCTGGTAGCCTTAGGCATCAGGTGAAGTCTGTTGCCGTCTGACTGTCACTGACGCCACCGGACGAACAAGATGGTGGGCATGTTGGCTCCTCTCGTAGCCGTGCTTGTTTTGGGCGGCTTCGTGGTTGCAGCAGGACAGAGTGTAAAGGACGGACGGAGTCTGGTGCAGGCTAGTGTGGTAAGGAAAGGGTAACTTGAACTTGAAGCTTTATCCCAAGTGTCAAACGGATATGTTGTAGGAAAATACTGCCGCCAGATTGTGATTGTGATCGTACATGTTATTTGAGTGTGGTGTGTTGTCTGTTTGAGTAGTGGTGTTCAATATGACGTCAACTCTCAAAATACCGCCGTGTACCCTTCGACCGCCACGTTGAAAGACGTTGCTCTTGGGCCAGACTTGAGGCCATAATATCTTGAAGACCCGGGATATCTGAGGTGTGCATACCTCGGGGATTACTGATGCCGCATTCGTAGAGCTCTTCACATTCACTGTTTGTTGTTGTTGTAGTTGTTTTTAATTATGATTACGAGTACCCAACAGAATTGTGAGACATGTCCCCATTACTACAGCATTCGGAGCTGAACGCTATTGTAGTTCCGGATGCTGCATACTTGTGTCAGGGTAGAGATATCATGACTGAGGCTTGGAAACTTCATATGCACGTAGTGGGCGTGTCCCTTTTTACACTTGTCGACAGCGGCTGAGCCTATGCTACATGTCAAGCCTTTGTTCTCCCAAGGAGCAACGCCCACATATAGTTCTTGAATAAGATTTAGACGTCTTGTTTTGCAACACTGCACTTTGGTTTTGAATTTGGAAACTCGGACGCCGCGAGTTGAACTACCTAACAGACTTCAAATAATTCAATATGTTATTCAGTTGCTACATAGAAACAATAGCAAGAATATACGTCCCTAATTCATCGCAGTATCATTATCTTTATTATTGTCGTTACATTTGTAGTTATGGGAACATTTCACTTCGAAGTGGGAAAGATTTCCCAAGCTTCCAGCGTATATTAATCGGTGTTGTCTCCGATCCCCCAGCTTTTCCGTCACGGCGACCGGTCTCCGACCGAGACTTTCCCCAACGACGTCCACCAGGAGGACGCCTGGCCGCAGGGCTTCGGCTTCCTCTCAGAAGTAAGTCTGGATTCTACAATCTTTTAACCTTCTCCCTGCTGCCTTACTCTGTAACGATAGAGGATCGGGTGCCAAACGGCTACTTCAGTTTGCTCAAGGTTAAGCTCATATTTCACGTTTGATGGGTATACAAGAAAACGTTGTATGATCCTTTACAAGCAGAGACAGAAAAGGCTGATTACAAGATGGAAATATTCCTGTACTTCAGTAATCCTTAAGCATTTCTGTTTTAGAACTACTTTGTATTTGTTTTGCTGCTGTAGATCGGTATCCAGCAGCACCATAACCTGGGCGAGTTCTTCCGGAAGCGGTACGGGAAGGAGGGTTTCGGAGTGCTGAGTGAAGAGTTCAGGAGAGACGAGGTACGGGCCAGGATTACTGTTTGTTTGTATAATATGTATTACTAGTAGTTAGCTATAAACAATACATGTTCCATACGTGTCTAGTACACATGAACAAATTGCACACTACGCGTTTGGAACATGAAAATGGCAGGCCCCTGTACCAGCTTAAGTTCGAGACACGTTACACTGCAAAGGACATGGAAATGAGAAACTAGATATGCAATGTTCTAGTACTAACGTTACAGATTCCATGGGGGGGGGATCTATGGAGACCGTAACAAACACCGTCGCGCATTGATGACCTGCTTGTCTCTGCAAATCAATGATCATGAAACAATTTTGGTCGGTTTATCATGAGTTTTTGCTCGCCTTATATAGTGTAGCTAGTACATTTTGTACTTTTGGTGGGTATGAACTTTTCGTCACATCGTGTTGACCGGTACCTGCTGGTCTTTGTAAATTGATGACCTTCAAACAGTTTTTGGTTGGTTTGTCATGAGTGTTTGCTCGATCGCCTTATATTGTGTAGCTAGTACATTTTCTACCTTTGGTGGGTACTAACTTCTGGTCACATCTGCTCAGCTGTACGTCCGGAGCACCGACACAGACCGGACCTTGATGAGTGCGGAGGCGAACCTGGACAGACTGTACCCCGACCAGCCCATCCCGATCCACACCGTGCGGACTGGCCTCGATCCGGTAGGTGCATGTCTATGTCCGTAAGGTGCGGTACAAGTGGCCACTATAACGGTTACATCGGTGCAGGGTCATAGGTAAAAGAAGAAATGGTGACGGGTAGGACCGGATGTTGGCAGGTGAACTTGAGATGCACTTACATTTGCGCTATAGATACATGCAAATTTGACGTTAAAGCTCTGACTCTTTCAGGTTTCCCCAACCTTCTCGGCCATGATGACGTCACGTACAAAGGGCCTATTCCAAAGACACGGAGTATTCAATTTCAAGTTGACACATTATTAGACATAAATCATGCAAATGAGGGTGTCAGTTACATAATGTATGGTGAAATGCTAGAAAAACCTTCTATTAAGACAAGACTGTCATACGTTGCACAATTTCTGTTATATGGGTGGAGAAGATGATCAACTGATATGATTTATGCAAATGAGGACCTTACAGTCAGTCATAAAGGTTAAATCAATTGGCGAAGGTATGAGGTCGTGGAACTCTAGATTAGCTTTTAATTAATTACCTCATGGTCCATGTACCCTTTCGCTTCTATATTTGTTCCCTAAGAAACATCACAGATCAAGTCCAGGAGGGTAATTGAAAACTATGGCGCACAATACGCACAACTACTTCGGCAGCAAAGTCTTTCAGGTTAACGTTCCTCGATGTAAAGCACCTTTTCAATAAAATCATGACTAGCGCTTGGAATGTCCTGTCTTATTTCATGTACGTATTGTTTTCGTGTGTGTTTTCTCTTTCATACAGCTTTTGCGGGCTTTCTTCCTGAATTGTCCTCGATGGACTGAACTGATGGAAGAGGACTTTAACTCCGATGATTTCAAGCAGAAGGAGAAAGACAACAAGGTAGTGCATATCATATATCATATGTTATAGATATGGTGTTAAAAACAGTGTAACATAACAAAGCAGCTTGTGAACCAAAGGTGGTTTGTTGTATGTTCACAGACTTTTTTCGGACAGATCAGATGTAACTGATGCTTGAATACTTCTATTAAAGCTATTATTTTTGCCGCGACAACAGGAGTTCATGGCGTTTGTTGTGAAGAAGGCCGGTTGGGGCGAGCCGCACGGAATCATGGATGCTTGGCGCACACAGGACCCGCTACTCTGTGAGGTCAGTATAGTTTGTACCGTGTCTTACCCATTACATTTACAGGGCTGATTTTAAAACTACATGTTCAGTTTTAAAATGTGACAAACGTTTTCATTCAAAGCTCTATACCATGCGCTATACTCATAGATCCGTAATTCTTAACGCAATTGTCTAATTCCCTTGTCAGAAAGCCCACGGCATGAGCTGGCCAGCCTGGGTCACTGCGGACGTGTACAAGAGGCTGACAGAACTGACGGCGTACGGAAGCGAGATCAACTTCAGGGGAGACGAGAAGGGGAGACTCATGGCAGGTACGGGATGTAAGACTGTGATATATAAGTGTTTTGTGTGTGTGTGTGTGTGTGTGTGTGTGTGTGTGTGTGTGTGTGTGTGTGTGTGTGTGTGTGTGTGTGTGTTGTGTGTGTGTGTGTGTGTGTGTGTGTGTGTGTGTGTGTGTGCGTGCGTGCGTGTGTGCGTATCATTGTGTACGTGTGTGTTTGTGTTTGTGTGTGTGAATTTTTATTATCTTATCATGACTGTGTTTGTAGTTTACACTTTACAGTGTACACAGCAGAACTTATAAATAGTTTCAACACATGTACAAGTCATAAATCCACCTGTGTTCTTTTGCAGGGCTTCTGGTGAATCAGATCGTGTCCAACATGACGACAGCCCAAGGGGAGATACAGAAGAACGAGAAGCCCTACCGACTCCTAGTGTACTCGGCTGTAAGTAAGATTTGCCATTAATTTTCATGCACTTACATTTATGTATTTCACCTTGACTATATAGCGAGCATATTGCCTATGGCTATTAAACAATTTCTTTTATTTTGTGTCACTCCACACAGAAGTGATTTTGTGTTGAGTTTCGAAGGGGTTATTGATAAATGGAAATTGCAATGTTTGCCTGAGTTAGTAATTGATTGAATCATTAATTGATTGATTGATTGGTCGATTGATTGATTGATTGATTGATTGATTGACCATTTGTAACATTACCAGCACGACATTGACATATCAGCACTCCTGTCCGCCCTTGATGTCTACAACGTCAACGACCTGAGTCCGCCCTACGCTGCCTGTGTCATGGTGGAGCTGTACCGTGATCCCCGGGGGTGAGAGAAATATTTTACATCCATTCTACGTTACAACAACGTTAAATGGTTTCCCATGTTTGAGGAGAGTCACACCTTGAGCACGCAAAAGAACCCACCACATCTTTCGAAAAAGAGCAGGGGCATGCCCCGGTGTGAGTGGACCAAAAATATTCCAGCCAAAATGGGGTAGGGAATTTCCCGAGCAGCCTTCGCAGCGCTCGTGAGTGCGACTCGCACACAATATGTATGCGACCAGTTTCTTGAGAATGCGACTAGATTTAAAATCACGGTCGCACGGTGCGACAATCCAAAATTAAGACCTGCGCCAGGATAATGGCTGCAGAACTAAGCGGTAAGCCGAAAAATTATATAGGTATTCCAATGCTACCGCGAATATCGTCGGTGAATTTTCTATCATGTTCCCACACCCGCGGTACAAAAACTATCCGTTCCTAGTGGCAAAGTTACCTATAGAAATAAAGGATATAAGTTTCTCTCCTTTGTGGTGTATTTGTTTGATTTGTAAAATGTTTCAAACGTCAAAACTTTGTCGATGAAAGTGAGCGCTCGCCGGACGCTCGCTGTTTTCAATGGCGGCCATGATGTTTATGAAAAATAGACCGCAGCAGAATGAAAGGCTTGTTTCCTGCGGTCATATTTATACCTGTTCAAGCGATGATTTTTACGATCAAAAATTGATGAATCAATTCAAGTGGAGTTTTATTGAAAAAAATATCAAATTTTCTTTTTGTCACCGGTATCATTTCAAAGCTCATTACCTGCCCGTTGTTATGGTGCTGCATGTACTTTCATTCTGCTGCTGTCTATACTGCACAGCGGCGAATCACAAAGCTTTCCCCATGCGGTCTGCCTGTCATTGGATGACGGCGCCGCGCGGTCCTGACGCGGGAAATTTGAACTACGCGTTTCGAAGTTCCCGATTTGACTGGGTCGGCACAAACAGATCATTTTTGATACTATTTTGAGCAAGAATTTTAAGGATATTAAAGTATTTTGGATTATCTGTAGACAGAGGGTGAGTAAAAAGAAAAGAAATGCCTGTAAAAATGTTGAACTTGATGCCAGCAGTGAAGTTTCAAATTATGGAATATGACTTTATTTGTTTTGGTCATGAACCCAATAGATAAGTTCTAGAGTCATCTATTTATTTATCATTCAAGGTTATGTGAATCATTACCTGCCTTGTTCCAAGTAAAAAATACCATTGTGTATTTTTCAACTTGTTGAACTTGAGGCACCGTGGCCCCCGGATAGGGGCCAGCCGGGGAACCTATGCCCAATTTTTCTAAAAATCCATCGTACTAGTATCAGTATGTAGGAAGGTATTGAATGAATTGAATTGCCAATTGTTCTGCACCATCAATGTAGGTTTTTATCTTTTATGATCTATTCAAATACTTTATTCCCGGTTGTTAACGTATAACATTGATTAATAGGAGTATTATTTGGTATAGCCAAGACTTTTGCTTGTTCTTCCAACTTTTTGTAGTGGTGCCCCTAGATTTTTGCTGGTGCTCCTAACTTTTTTGAGTTAGGAGCACAGTGCTCCTAGGCCTAAAAGTTAGTCTGGAGCCCTGCTTCGTAACCCCTGCTTCTCCTAATGGGTCAGTGAAGTCAATACTTGTCTCGAGCATTGATATTTCTGACCTAGGGTGAAGAAATGCTGCTACAGTAACAATTGAGCCGCCTTTCTTCGTAAATCGATGGCAACATCAGGCTCCTACGAATTGATTTTAAAAAAATTTAAAAAAATAAAAATAAAGGCTCATCTATGATTGCAGGGAACACGATCAAATTAACCTTTGGCCCACAACTGACGTCACGTTTCCACGAGGTCACGTGTTCCCGTGAGGTCACATGTAAGATCATGGCTACACTTCCTAAAGAAGGTCGAAGCACCGCATAAACCTCAATGGCTGCCCATTATTACTGGAAATAATATCAAAACTTGATGAACTGTTTTATATGTTATCCTTATCTTATTCTTCCAACACAACAAAGTTTCGACTCTATGTCTTCACTCAGGACAAATGGCTAGCTGTTTTGAGCCAGTGACCTCGCGTTACTCCAACAATAGAAGAGGCCAGTAAACCTGTAGCGCCCCCCGTCTCTGTTAAATGATGATTGGTGATATTGTACACCATCACATTTCAAGCTGTAATACATATGTCGCCGTTTGTCATATTATGTTACCCTCTAGTCGTCAAAGAATAGTAACAGCAGGTCTCCTTTTTCTCAGACAATTTTCCGTTCAGATCCTGTACCGTAACGACAGCAGCCACGAACCCTACGTGCTGACAATCCCCGGATGTGACGAATTCTGCCCGTTCGACGACTTTGTGGAACTGAACGATGAGGTCATCCTAAGTCCTGGCAAGTGGAGGCGCGCATGCGAACTTCCGCCTATCACCTGGCTTAGCGGTAAGAAAATTGTTTGTTTATGGACTTTTTCTAAATACATTGTATATGGAATTATACACCAACAGGTGTTTCTTTTCTGTGTTTTCGTTGTTTTCTGTGGTTTGGTTTGAAGTTTTAAGTTTGGAATGTATTCTTATATCAGCAATAAAGATCAGCTGTTATATCCAATGGCCAAAAATGCCAGATTCAACAACGATTCAGATTTTACGGAACTCGTGGATGGAGACTAATCTCCAAGCAGATGTCGGATCGTGATATTTTCTGACTGCCTGGCTTTTATGACAGCTATAGCTATGACAGCTACCAAAACATAGCTGCCATAGAAGCTAGGCATTCAAAAAACGTTACAGTCGTCCACCCAACATCTGCTTGGAGATTAGATGTATTGAACCCTTTAGCGATGACTCAAAATCATCTTCAAAGAAGACCATGATAGATGCTGAATATTCTGGGTTGATGGCAATTCTGGTGTTTTCCAGGTTTTCTCTACGGCGTGTTCGCAGCGAGCATCGTGCTGCTCGCGGTGCTGTACCTGATGTCCCATCTCCGGCAACCCGCCTCATCAGGGGACAAGAAGTCTCAGTAGTAACGTCTCTCAGGGCCCTATCACACTTGTGCGTATATTCAAGTGCATATGAGTTCCGCATTAACATTTTTTTTGGTTGAAGTAAAGTTTGCGGGGAAGAAGTTGTTTTCTACTTTGGCCCACCGTTGTGCCGCCTAGTTATCGAACCAAAGAATTGACATTTTCGGCTGCAAAGTTAACCTAAACCAAAACACGTTAATCAATAATACGCAACTCGTGCGTACTTGTATATACGCACAAGTGTGAGGGGGGCTTTAAATTGTACATCAAACTTGTTGCACACTTCCACCTGTAACTGGTTAATCTGATAATAAAAAAGCACGGCTATACCAACAGCTTGTTTACTACTTCGTTTTTTCTGTTCTAGATGTTTATTGAAGCAAAGAGTAGGTATCAAAAGCTATAATCATAACAATACAATTAGTCAGAAAGCTTACCTTGGTAAAAGAATTCAACACCATCCCAGTAGATAATTCCTTACAGACTTAGTTATCAATTTTCAATTTTATTTCAAAGTTATCTAGTTCTAGAAGTCACAGACCCACAACATTTTCAAGTTATCACATGCGTAACGAAGCGATAAAGACTGACATACTTAGCTATACATGCATATGCCTGGGGCGTTTCGCCTCTCGAGAAGCCGAAAGAACAAAGCACAGCATGTCTTAGATGTCGGCTATTAGACCCGACTGACTGACTACGCGTTGGTTGGATCAAGGTCCTTGCTTCGAACCTTTTCCCCTGAGGTAAGTAAGGGGTTACTACTGAAACCCAACCATATATGACTGGTTTATTGATTACTGGTTAACTAAAATCTATAGGCCAAGCATTTATTTTATTTCATTCAGAGCATCTGTAATGATATGTCTTGGCGGGAATCAAGATCTATTTTGTTGGTCGTCTTTCTATTCGCTCATAAGACAGCGCTGTCACTAAGACTAGGACTGCGACACCAGTTGATCAGCTTCGATGGCGCTCACAAGTAGTTGGGCGAGTTTCCTGTGACATCTGCGCAGTACTGGTACAGGGTAACGCCCCCTAAATGGGTTACCAGGGTTCGCATGTTTACAATGTGCATGTGAGCTAAGCTTGCTTCATTGTCAACTTGAGCCGGGTCGCAAGTTACTGTTGTATTGGCTATTGTTCACTAGCTTGTATGCTCTCAAGGTTGGTAGTTTCTTATACGTTGTGTCCCAAGAACACGGTTTTCTTATGGTTTTAGTGCTGATTGTTCAATCAATGAATCTGCTTGGATGCCATTGTCTATATTACACCCCCTCCGCTGTGAACTCCCGTACAGTTCTCAGCATTGTATAGCCTCTACCGGGCTCCACAAGTCGCTGGAGAAATAGTAGAAATTCGGCAAATAAGACAGATAACATGCCAGAGGAGTTAGCTGGCCAGGTCGTTAACTGTACTCCCTGGCCATGGCCAGCTGACTCTTCTGGCATGTTATCTGTCTTATTTGCCGAATTTCTACTATTTCTACAGCGACCTGTGGAGCCTGGTAGAGGCTAAGCATTTTATACGTACTGCTTTTCAGTCCATCGGTAGTCATCATTTTCTGACATCAGTGACGTTAACACTTAACAGAATACTGAAGACCATTATTTTTGCCAGGTTTCACGTTGGACTTTGCACGTTGAGTCGTTCAACGTTGGGTTTTGGACTTTGGGTTGAAAGAAATGGGAACAATGGTAGACGCCACAGTGGAGTTGCGGAGTGGCGGGCTCAAAATGGGAATGTTGGGAATGTTTATAGTCCCTACTTAAAACCCTTGAAATCCTTCTTTTCCTTGAAAATTCTGGCCCAAACTGGAGCTTGAGCCGGACAATAGCCAGGGCTCCAGACTAACTTTTAGGCCTAGGAGCACTGTGCTCCTAACTCAAAAAAGTTAGGAGCACCAGCAAAAATCTAGGGGCACCACTACAAAAAGTTGGAAGAACAAGCAAAAGTCTTGGCTATACCAAATAATACTCCTATTAATCAATGTTATACGTTAACAACCGGGAATAAAGTATTTGAATAGATCATAAAAGATAAAAACCTACATTGATGGTGCAGAACAATTGGCAATTCAATTCATTCAATACCTTCCTACATACTGATACTAGTACGATGGATTTTTAGAAAAATTGGGCATAGGTTCCCCGGCTGGCCCCTATCCGGGGGCCACGGTGCCTCAAGTTCAACAAGTTGAAAAATACACAATGGTATTTTTTACTTGGAACAAGGCAGGTAATGATTCACATAACCTTGAATGATAAATAAATAGATGACTCTAGAACTTATCTATTGGGTTCATGACCAAAACAAATAAAGTCATATTCCATAATTTGAAACTTCACTGCTGGCATCAAGTTCAACATTTTTACAGGCATTTCTTTTCTTTTTACTCACCCTCTGTCTACAGATAATCCAAAATACTTTAATATCCTTAAAATTCTTGCTCAAAATAGTATCAAAAATGATCTGTTTGTGCCGACCCAGTCAAATCGGGAACTTCGAAACGCGTAGTTCAAATTTCCCGCGTCAGGACCGCGCGGCGCCGTCATCCAATGACAGGCAGACCGCATGGGGAAAGCTTTGTGATTCGCCGCTGTGCAGTATAGACAGCAGCAGAATGAAAGTACATGCAGCACCATAACAACGGGCAGGTAATGAGCTTTGAAATGATACCGGTGACAAAAAGAAAATTTGATATTTTTTTCAATAAAACTCCACTTGAATTGATTCATCAATTTTTGATCGTAAAAATCATCGCTTGAACAGGTATAAATATGACCGCAGGAAACAAGCCTTTCATTCTGCTGCGGTCTATTTTTCATAAACATCATGGCCGCCATTGAAAACAGCGAGCGTCCGGCGAGCGCTCACTTTCATCGACAAAGTTTTGACGTTTGAAACATTTTACAAATCAAACAAATACACCACAAAGGAGAGAAACTTATATCCTTTATTTCTATAGGTAACTTTGCCACTAGGAACGGATAGTTTTTGTACCGCGGGTGTGGGAACATGATAGAAAATTCACCGACGATATTCGCGGTAGCATTGGAATACCTATATAATTTTTCGGCTTACCGCTTAGTTCTGCAGCCATTATCCTGGCGCAGGTCTTAATTTTGGATTGTCGCACCGTGCGACCGTGATTTTAAATCTAGTCGCATTCTCAAGAAACTGGTCGCATACATATTGTGTGCGAGTCGCACTCACGAGCGCTGATAGCCCATTTTCTTTCCATTCTTATGAAACAGACCCTTATGCCTTTTAGATGCAGCAGAATTTCTAGTTCTTTTATGAAGCCTTGTTTTATTGTGCTATTCAAAACACAGTAAAACAAGGCTTCATAAAAGTATTAAAAATCAAAACATGCTTTCATATGTAGCATGTGCCCACAAGAACTGAGCCTACGTTCGTCGCCTGCCAAACATCACGCTTCGGATAAACCCCAGTCATAGGCGTGACATGGCAAACAGTGTTTCCGCCAGACGGCAGTCCTCTCAGAAAAATTGCGACTCCCATATTGCCAAGAAATCGGCAGTTTGTTTCTTCTGAAGCTGCGGGCGTCGGGGCGCCACTCACAGAAGGAAATTTACACTCAGCGCAAAGGACGACGGGAGAAACCGTCACGACGCAAAGGATGATGGGAGAAACCGTCGTCGGGAGCATGTGAGCGAAAACATGAACCACGGCGGGTCCCCGACATAAATACCGTAGCCTATAGCCCGTGCTGGGACGACGACGTCACGGGACAAATCATGTATTACAAATATATCTTACGGTAACAAAGGGTGGTCGAGTCGCAAACCCTACATGTCATTGTGAACAGTAATATTAGAACGTCTATTGTAGTATACTAACACCAGTCACAAACGGCATCACGGCATTGTTATCCTTTGGCTTTAATTCTACCAAATACCCAATAATTTTTCTGCAGAAGGCAAACAAAGATATCTCCGGTCCTCTTAATCAACACCTGGTGATCATGCCCTGGAGCGCGCAATTTTGTCTGAGGTCGCGCAATGGACTGGCGTCTGTGAAAACAATAGAAGACTGGCGTCTGTGACAACACTAGAGAACAATACCGCGTACATGCTACGGTTATTAATCTCACATTGCCCCCGGGCTTGTAGGTTTGGCAGAACAACAAAACCATTGTTCATTCAAACAAGAATATTGCCATTGGGTGCTACATTTCAGGGTGAGCGTGTCTACATCGGCCAGCAAGGTGTGTTTTATGGGCATTAGACACTAGCAAACATGAACATTTCTGACTCGAACTGTTCTTGATGTTGTTGTTCACAATTAACATAGTGATGATTAGGAATTTATAAAAGATGGCACGCTCTTTTATTAACCCGATACAAGGACATCTAGTGTCATCATTTAGCAATAGCAGTCCTTACCTGGTTATGTAGAATATCACACAACAAGATAACATTTAGCTCAATTTTTGCACATAACTGGTCACAGTATAGTGCGACATGGGGCAAAACTGTTCCGGACTAATTGACAAATTATGTGTACTATATGTATAGTACGTTGATGAAGGTTAGACATCCAGACCAGGCAATAAGATACGCCAAAAAGACAATGTGACACAGTCACAGGCGAAATATAGCGGACGCTGTCTGAAACGTCTAACTGTTTCAAAATTTAATCCAGTTGATTGAGTAACTATTTTTTTGCGTATATGTATAGTATGTATACACATCTACAACAATGTATGATATTTACTATTTCTCTATGCATTATTGCATTTTTGGCAGACATAGAAAAGTACAAATCAATCTGTACCTTACAGGTACAACGAGTAAGCTTCAGAGATAGCACTCTTAACCTTGCATGGGAAGGAACATAGCAGAAACATGGCTGAACTGCACAACCGGGTGGGCCTTGTGGCATTGGGCTTCATAGCTGCAATCCTGGTCAGCAACATCCCGTTTTCTACCAGCAGCCAGATAAACCAACAAGCTGAAGGTAGGATAGAGAGCTAAGAATGACACGCAGTCCTTTCGAAACAGAGCATACATGGACATGTTGTGTACGGTAAAACATATCAGTATGGCGTCGCTAGGAGTACTACAATAGTACACAGCCCTTGAAGGAAAGGAGAGAAAAAAGCAAAAGATGGTAAAGATATGGAGTAGACGATGCGTCGATATGATATGATCTTAAGACAGCAGAATTAATGTCTAAACTACAAGTATTTAAAAGTCAACACGCCTACTTACAGTGATATAACTGAGTGTGTGTGTGTGTGGGTGTGTATGTGTGTGTGTGTGTGTATGTGTGTGTGTGTGTGTGTGTGTGTGTGTGTGTGTGTGTGTGTGTGTGTGTGTGTGTGTGTGTGTGTTTGTGTCTGTACATGTGTTTGTGTGTGGGGGGTCCATGTGTGTGTGTGTTTGTTTGTTTGTTTGTGTCCATGTGTGTGTCTTCCACGTGTGCGTGTGTCTATGTGTGTGTTTGTCCATGTATGTGTGTGCCTGTGTGTGCCTGTGTGTCCATGTGTGTGTGTGTTTGTTTGTTTGTGTCCATGTGTGTGTCTTCCACGTGTGCGTGTGTCTATGTGTGTGTTTGTCCATGTGTGTGTGTGCCTGTGTGTATGTATATCTACATGTAATGACTCAGTAATCTCCGTTCTCCTTCCATGTGATCAGAATGCACCAAGGATTCACCTTGCATGGATGCACAACGCGCTGAGTAAGTTTGATTTAAGAACAACGTTTCAGAAACAAAGAGTATGAAGTACTGAAGTAACTACATTCTGTCATGTTTATCAATTCTTTGTGTTGGGAGACACACGAAACAATGTTTTCGTAACTCCACTGTTTAGATGCTGATATGAAAATAGATGTATATTGAAGCTGACTGTTTTTATTGTCCCATTGTAGCCCTCTCTACGCTGTCCCTTTCTCGGCGGAGCAACAACAGTCGAAATGCAGCCGTAGTCAGGGTACGCATATATACAGTTTGGTACACCGGACCTGTTTTTATGGTAGTTTCCCTAGTCATTTCACCGTTTAAAAATTGAGGAGCGCGCCAAACAGTTATATTATGTTTCTGGTTCGAAGGAATTCCGTATATCCCATCAATGTTGGGTTGGTGTGTGTGGCACGTTCCACGCACGCGTAGTAGCAACAATTCCTAGAGGACTCGACATTGCTGTGCGATCATAAATGTGTGCTAATGATAATCGTATTGCAGACGACGTGGCTCCTCAACACGAATGTTCAACTCGTTGTTCCCGGCTGAAAAGCTCCTGTGACAGCTTCTTTGTCGGCGACGCCTGGCCGAGAAGCAGCTTCCAAACGTCCGATTCTACCTGTCGGATCTGCCAGACTCTGGCGGGGGATAAGAAGTCTGTTTTCGCCACCGCCTTCAACACACACTACCGCATCCCTGAGTACACGGCGTCCGCCATCACACGTGACCCGGATGTGCCAGAACAGGACAGGCCGTCATCAAGCCTGTGGGACAGAGTCCAGCTTGGTACGATTGTCCGAATACCCAAAACGTTGAATATCTTCCTTGAATTGACATGCAGTACTGTTGCATTTGCTTCTATTTACTCTTGAGAGCATGAACTTCGATTTGCCTTAAAGAATTACATTTGCTAAACTGTATTCTTGCTTTCTATCTTGTAAATGCCGTAGACCTGTGCGGAACGAAAGTCCACGACGCCATCTATGACAGCTGTGATGAAGTTGAGACCGAGGGTTGGGGCGTGACCCGGATGTCGGACATCTGGAAGGCGTCCGGAACTCGCTGCCGTCTCAGCAACCCCAGCTTTGACGACCTGCAGCAGAGCTCCTGCGGCGACTGCCAGGCGCTAGATGACGACTACTCCGGCTGTGGAACCACTTACAACCGGGGACACATCAACCCTAACGCCATCAACAACAAAGATGCAAACGTGCAGGACGGAACCTTCAGTATGATCAACGTGGCTCCGCAGGTCAGTGGCTGATTGTTCACTCTTTTTGATGTACGCTTTCCGACACTGTCACTAAAAACACCATTTGTTATGTAATAGCTGTAACAGGAGCAACTCATTTCCATCCGTACAGGACGACGACTTTAACCAGTGCGTGTGGCAGCCGTACGAATGCGCAGTCGGCAGGAAAGCAGACGAAGTCTACAAGAACGCAGAAAAAGTCGGTTCCAACAGCAAAACCCTCTACGTCATCACGGGCACAAAGCTGGGACAACACACCACGTGGATGAAAGGACGAGTGGCCATTCCTGGGTACTACTGGAAGGCGCTGTGCTACCCTGGGGACGAGAGCAAAGGGCTTCGTCCTTTCGGGGTCGGGTTCTTCGGCCCGAACATCGACTGTTCCACCATGACGTCACTTCCGCTGGACAAGTTCGAGGCCTGGCTGTACGACGGAGCGGATGAGCATCTCTTTCCCGGGTCAGTGTGTGCCGGACCGGTAGATAACTGGGACGGTTTGGATGCCCACGTAGCTGAGATAGCTCACGACTGTAGGAATGAGCACATCCAGGAGACTTGTGAGAGCTCGTGGCGTGACAAGCGCTGCGGTATCGCCTTAGCCGTGAAACCAACACCATCAGCGATCCAAACAGAGACAAAATGCAGTCGTCGCCAGGGTATGCTAAAGCACTACACATTTCAGACAGCCTTTGGTGCACCTTTTCCTAGCTAACTTCATTTGCACATGTCTTTTACAGATCACGGGAAACAGTTTGACTGTAACTCTCATCAATTGTTCTTTTGGTATTGCACAAACTTCAACACTACAACTTATAGCACTGCGTTGTTGCCATACACGTGTGTTTGTGTGCGTGCCTATATATCGGTGCTGATAATCATACGATAATTCCTTTCCTCAGCATTTCTATTACGAGCTAATGAACACAAATAATGTTCATGTATGTACATTTCTTGGCAGACGACGTGGCTCCTATACACAAGTGCTCCGCGCGCTGTTCTCGACTGACCAGCTCCTGTGACAGCTTCTTTGTCGGCGACGCCTGGCCGAAAAGCAGCTTCCAACCGTCCGATTCTACCTGTCGGATCTGCCAGACTCTGGCGGGGGATAAGAAGTCTGTTTTCGCCACCGCCTTCAACACACACTACCGCATCCCTGAGTACACGGCGTCCGCCATCACACGTGACCCGGATGTACCAGAGCAGGAGAGGCCGTCATCAAGCCTGTGGGACAGAGTTCAGCTTGGTAATTCTTACAACTTGTAGACATGAAAAGTCACCGTCCTCTATGGTCTTCCAATGTGCAAAGCTTTTTTCAGTCTTGACGATTGATTCATTTTTTTATTCCTTCCTTTCCATCTCTGCTTTTCTTTCTTTTATCTTATCTTTATTTCTCAATGTCGGAGATCTTCTGGTTTTCCTGTGTTTATTCCTTCTTTTTTTTTCTTTCCTGTTTTCCTCACTGAATCATCTTCTTTGTGCATCTTATAGGACTGTGCGGAAAGAAAGTCCACGACGCCATCTATGACAGCTGTGATGAAGTTGAGACCGACGGTTGGGGCGTGACCCGGATGTCGGACATCTGGAAGGCGTCCGGAACTCGCTGCCGTCTCAGCAACCCCAGCTTTGACGACCTGCAGCAGAGCTCCTGCGGCGACTGCCAGGCGCTGGATGACGACTACTCCGGCTGTGGAACCACCTACAACCGGGGACACATCAACCCTAACGCCATCAACAACAAAGATGCAGCCGTGCAGGACGGAACCTTCAGTATGATCAACGTGGCTCCACAGGTCAGTGCATGCTTGTCGACTCTTTTTGATTTACGACGCTTTCCGACACTGACACTAAAAACACCATTTCTTCTTTAGTACCTGTAACAGAAGCAACTCATTTCCATACCTACAGGACGACGACTTTAACCAGTGCGTGTGGCAGCCGTACGAATGCGCAGTCGGCAGGAAAGCAGACGAAGTCTACAAGAACGCAGAAAAAGTCGGTTCCAACAGCAAAACCCTCTACGTCATCACGGGTACAAAGCTGGGCCAACAAACCACGTGGATGAAAGGACGAGTGGCCATTCCTGGGTACTACTGGAAGGCGCTGTGCTACCCTGGGGACGAGAGCAAAGGGCTTCGTCCTTTCGGAGTCGGGTTCTACGGCCCGAACATCGACTGTTCCACCATGACGTCACTTCCGCTGGACAAGTTCGAGGCCTGGCTGTACGACGGAGCGGATGAGCATCTCTTTCCCGGGTCAGTGTGTGCCGGACCGGTAGATAACTGGGAAGGTTTGGATGCCCACGTAGCTGAGATAGCTCACGACTGTAGGAATGAGCACATCCAGGAGACCTGTGAGAGCTCGTGGCGTGACAAGCGCTGCGGTACCAGTGGCTGAAGTAGACCTTGTTACTATCTAGGGTAGTTTGTATGCCGCACGGTGTGCTCAGACCAACAGACTAGCGTACATTCATAAGTTTAGTAGAATACGTCTGTTTGAAGCTTGTTTCTTCCTAGGATCCTATCAGCTTTCATTATCACCTTTGCTAAGAAGAATATGTCTCCGGTAACGTGTCCAGGGGTATTTGCGGTTGAGCAGCATGTGCAGTCAAGAAGCTGTAGATGTATTGTCATGGAATTCGGTATGTGGTTAGGTTTTGGCGTATTAAAGAAAGTATTAGATTTAGGACCCCTTGTAGCATTTTAAAGTAAAGTTTTTGTTCTGTCTCGTGTTTAAGACAAGCTATGATCACGGTTTTGGGGTGGTAGGATAAGTTAAGAACGGATGAATGAATGTTCGTGATTTTCTTTACCTGTAAGTACATTTGATGAAGACCAACATAATGGTATGTAAATTATGCAACTGTGCAATATATCAATGGTAAATGATGGAATACTCCAACTAGTGACACAAGTCGGTTAGATAAAGGTGAATAGCATCAGATATAAATTGATAATATGTAACTTTTGACATTTTAAGCATAGCAATGGAGAAAAGGCTGCAATAGCATCCTGAGGGTGAATAGAACTTTGATATTTGTAACATATGTAGTTTGGAAAGCGGGGATAATACATCTACATGGATTAAGCTAACAAGATGATTTTTTGCATATATAACGAGCAACAGCTGCTAAAGTAGGTATAGGTTCTTCGAACTCTAGCATTCATGCTGTGCTTTGATCTAACATTCATTATTTGTCTGTTTCAAAGGGTGATAATAAAGGCAATAAAAAGAATACAATGGTTGATATATATTCTTGTCTCTCCATCCTACTAAAGTATCAACCGGCGATTGTTTACTGATCACCAGGTGATTATTTGATGATCACTGATCCCTACTCTCCTGAACTATTCTTGATATTCCTTTGAATTTGGTAAACTAGGCCGGTATGTGTTTCAATGACAACGAGGACATTCTTGAAGTACCCGTGGGAGTGTGGTACAATGTTTTTCTTTCTTTTTATGGAAAAGGTTGCCGCGTCTATCATAGCGCCGGGTCTGCGCTAAGGATATCTACAACCTGTCAAATGTCAGCTCATCCCAGGGTCGAGACAAGTCAACTTTGTGCAACAGCACATTAATCATGAAGAACATAAAAGGATAAAGATCAACGGAGGTCATGAGTGAGTAATTTTACGATAATCCCGCAGACAGGCATTGCTATTCACAGGCGTTCTCACCCTGTTCGACTGGTAGGGGGCAGGCATATTTACCTGGCTTTGCGTCGGTTGACAACATTTAACTGATACCACGTCTTCTCTTCTTTCCTAAAGGTGAGTGAAGCGATTAAGAAACTTCTTATTTCTCTTTGGGGGTCGAATTTGAGTGACTAAATCAGACACAGGTTCTTCGTTCAGGCTTCGGACGCTAGATTCAAACTTGTGTGAGAAGGGGGCGTGTCCCTCATGGACGACGACCTCGGTAGACAAAACTTGTATTCACCCGAGAAAGCCATTTTCCAATGTCGATTTAGAACATGTCCCTTCGATATGAAACTCTTGTTCATGTATTCATACAGGTCAACTGCCTACTACTACTGTTTGTACTTAGAGACCATTCGTTCTGTCTACCTTTCACAGACTTACAAACGTAAACCTTTCACCTTAGGGTTCCCAACATTCACCTGCCGCCACTTCTGTTCTGACGGTGAGTAAAGCGATTAAGAAACTTCTTATTTTTCCTTAAGAGTGAAATTCGAGTGATCACCTCTGACGCAGGCTATACTTTTGGCCTTTAGACGTGTGTGAGAAAAGGGGGCGTGAACGAGACGTTTCTCTTCAGGGCCAACGACCTCATGGGACAAACATGCATGCCCCCGAGCAAGTCATTATTTTTCAAGGTGAAACTTTCAGGTCTTGCGTCCCAACCAAGTGAATTCACAACAGGTCGCCTCGATAGGAGGAAGCTCTGGCTTATGTGTTCATGGAGATCAACTGTACTCTGTCTACAATTCTTATTAGGGACCTGTTTTGTCTGTACCTATACAGATAATGCAAAATGGCTTACGGTAACAAAGGGTGGTATTGCCGCAAACCTTACACGTTAACATACAGATTGACATTACTGAAACCTGCCCAAGGGCGTACTCGGGGAAGCCACCAACTAAAATGTCAACATTTCCACGCCCGTGCAGACACTTACAAATGTTCATTTTTCCCCGTACAACGCCTGAATGGAACGCCCTGCCTGGCCCGATCGTGCTGTCTCCCACAGTTGAGACATTCCGAGCCAGGCTGGAGGCCTGCCCGCCTTAGCCCGGGACCTCCCCCCCCCTACTTTGCCCCTCGCGGGGTCATCTAGGTGTTCACCTATAGTTGAAAGTTGAAGTCTGTGTCATGTCAACATTGTAGTAGAGAACAATACCGTGTTACGGTTACTTATCTCGCATCGCTCCCGTGCTTGTAAAACTGGGCATATGATAAGAAGGTCACACATTTCCCCAACAACCTCTGCTTGGAGAGTATGTCCATGCAAGCAACAAGTCGCTGTGCAGCTTGTTTTGATTCCCACCGAGTGGTGCAGCTCAGAGTGAGCAAGGAGGCCAACCAGAAGTGCTTTATGGGCATTACTGCCATTAGAAACTAGCAAAACTGAAATTTTCTGACTCAGACGTTGATGTTCACAACGAAGAAAGTGATGATCGTGAATTGACAAAAGCTGACAGGCTTACTCTCCAAGCAGAGATTGGTGGACCTCCGGAGAGGATTGTGACCTTCTTACCATGTGCTTCGTATTTAATCCGCAGGCCCCAACATGACAGGCTCTCTTATTCCCCCGATACACGTTTTAGCCTTAGACATCTAGCGTCACCATTTAACAATGATGCTCCTTATCTGAATAAGCAAAATGATGATACATACAATTAAAGAGAAATAAAAAAGAACAATTAAGTCAGTGTTTGCTCCTACCACGTATTCATAACGTTCACAGTAACATTCACGGCAAATCACATATTCCGGACTTACAGGCCCAATTTACACGTGCGTTTTTAGTCGACTTGACTCAGGGCTATAAAAGAAGAACCCTGTGCCACTCAAGCAGTGTTTTTTGTTCGGAAAACTCCACTTGAGCAGCCCAAAGCTCCTCACACATAGCTCCGAGTCAAAATTTGGTATGTAGATTGCCACAGACAAAAGAAGCGCCATGCAAGTATTTAATCATGACTGAAACACCATTCGTCTTCAGGTGAGTCCTGAGCGCGGCGACACGTAGCTAACCATGGCAAGCCGGCGGAGAGTAGACCAACAGCAGATGCCGCCGGCAAAACGGATGCGACATGAGAATGGCAGCGTCGCTCAAGCCCAAGATTATGCCGCCGCACTAGTAAAAGAGTGCGATGCAAAACCAATAGGGAAAGTCCAGCCCGGGTTGTTGGCCTCCAAGCCGAAGCATGGGGTCTTTATCACCGTCACCGAGGGAGTCGGCCCTTACAAGCAAGAAATCATGACGCTGATCAGGAGCCTTAGAGACTACGGAAGCGCCGCGGGAGAGCGAACGTGGGCGGTAGTGGCCTTCAATCCGGACCTCTGGGAAAATTGGCAGAATGGCGACATAAGTCTGGAGAAGCGTCCAGAAGGAGACTACCTGCTACCTGATTCCACCAAATTTGTCAACACCGGCGGCGATGTTTTCTTCTTCCTCAAGTCCGACTCATTGGATAACGTCCGCCGTCTAGAGAACATGGTCACCACGCAACTGGCAAAGTGCCAGCTGGACTTCGTCCGAGAACACTCGGAGCCAGGAAACAATCGCGTCATCGGCGGCCTGTTTGCCGACGGACTGGCCAACCCCACTGACGTCGAGAACATCGACGACTTCATCATCACGACAGACGTAGACAAAGGTGCTACAGGTGGATCCTACATGCTGACGCAGAAGTTCGTCTTCAACTGGACCATTCTGGATGACATGACGCAGGATCAGCTGGAGAACATGATCGGGAGGACCGTGACAGACGACATCCTGGTCGTTGACGACACGCGGAGGCACATCAAGTGTGCACACATTCTGGACAAGAACGGCAAGCATCCCCTTGTGTTCCGTCAGTCCATGCCCTACGGTTCTAACAACACCGGCGTCGGTCGTGAGGAAGGGACCTTCTACATCTCCTGCGCAAACACCTGCCAACGTTTCCTTGACATACTCAAGAAACTCATCGCTGAAGAAGACAAGCTGATCAGCACTGTACAGGCGGAAGAAGGCAGCTTCTGGTACGTTCCAAACGCAGAGGAGCTCGGCTTGACGCCCATCCCTGTCCGGAATCAACTCCAACTGATGCCACAGTGGGACGTCAAGAGCGACAACGGCTACATGTTCTACAACAGCCGAGAGTACCTGTACCGGATGACTACAGGCGGCTATAAGGACCCCCAGGACACACCCAGCAGCCGTGTTCTCAAACTCATGGGTCTGGTCATGACCGACTGGCAGCGCAGCTGGTTCGAGAAACAAGACGAACCGCAAATCCCCGACCTTAAAACGTTCTTAAACGAGGACGATGAAAACCTCCTACGGGACTACAACAACGCGATCCCGATAAGGAAAGGCCTCGCCACATTTTACACCCTGACGAGCATCGCCTGCGGAGCTCTCTACTCCAAGCAGTTCGATCTGTACCGTATCTACCCGGATGAACTGATCGCGGGAGTGATGCCAAGCTTCTCTCTCGGTCTAGGAAAGAGGGTGATGACGTACCTGACGGATGATGAACAGATCCGTGGTTACCAGATGGGCGTGCTGGAAGCTGCAGCTATTGGACACGTCGTCCCTGATCATCAGGTCATTCTGGACAAAGGTCTGCAGGCCCTTATAGATGAGATGGACAGTAAAGCCACCAAACAAGAGGCAGAGGACAAACAGATGTTCTTTCTTTCGGCGAAGAAGTCGTTGATGGGCGTGCAAGCTTATATGGAAAGCTATGCCCAACTGGCCGACAACATGTCCCGCGAGGAAACGTCGTTCACTGAGGAGCAGAAGGCAAATCTTCGACGGATCCGATTTCGCATGCAAAAACTTGCTAAGGACAAGCCTGATACGTTTCTGGAGGCCGCACAGCTTGTTTTTACTATGCATTGCTGCCTACACATCGTCGGTGAGCCGATCTCCATCGGGCGACTTGACCAACTGCTGGGACCGTTCTACCCTCCGAGTGGACTGACAATGGAGGAAGCGCAGGAAGTCATCGACTGTTTCTGGATCAAGGTCGGCGAGAGAACCCTTTTGAACCGCCACGCAGCACAGGACATGATCTTCCCCGGAATGTGTGCCGTTCCCTATACAAGCAGCGGCAACTTTCCTCAGGGCGGCTGCATGAACCAGTGGGGACAACAGCTCACTATCGGCGGCTACCTGCCGAACGACGACCGGAAGCCAATGACTGCCTGCAACGAAGTCACCCTGATGTGCCTCCGAGCTGCCCGGCGTCTTCCTCTGAACGCCCCGTGCCTGACGTTACGACTTCACGATGGCATCTCCCAAGAGGTGTTGGAGGAAACCGCCAAAGCCCTGCTGAGTGGAGGAGCCCACCCGGTCCTGCTGCATGACGACCGGCTGGTTCCAGCCCTACAGGAGTCCGGACGGAGGGGGATCCCCGTTCGCCTGGAAGATGCCAGGAACTACGCCTGTGATGGGTGTTTCGAGCCCGTGTTCGTGGGTGGCTCTGAGTTTGCGTTCTGCACTTTCTTCCTCCTCGACGCCGTCGAAATGGCACTGAACGAAGGAACGCTCTACTCACAGGCTGGTCCACATTTCCTGCGGGGTACCAAAAAGTCCTTCCCCTCACCAAATGCTACTCAGATCAAAGATTTCCCGGAATTCCAGGAAATCTTCCTGCAACACCTTCGTCTCCAGATTCCTTTGCTGGTATCCTTCCTTGTCGGAGGTTACGGTAACATATGGAAGGTGTGCCCCAGCCCTCTCCTGTCTGTCATGATGAAGGGATGTATAGAGGCCGGCCGGGATCATTCAAACGGCGGTACGGAGTACCATGATCTGGGCTTCATGTTTGTGGGGGGTGCCGATGCCATCGACTCTCTCTACGCCATCAAGAAGCTCGTGTACGACCCACTCACCGCGCTGACAACTCTGCCGGATCTCCTCACCTGTCTGAAGTGTGACTGGGGCTTCGACATGAAGGAGTATCTCATCGACGTTCGAGCGGGACCAGGGAGGGCTGAGGCACAAGCAACCTTCTTCAGGCATCTTCGAGATGTAGCCGTGTCCTTACCAAAGTTCGGTCACGGTGAAAACGAGGAATTAAAGGAGCTGGCAACCTGGATGTTTGAAAACGTCTTGAAGATACTTCGAGAGACCTTTGACGATCCTCCAGATGCTGTGGGGGAGATATTTGAACGACTGGAGAAGGACTATTCTCTCCCGGATAGGCCTTTCGGCTTCGTGGCGCTGCCAGGAATAGGCACGTTTGAGGCGTACGTCGGGTACGGACTGAACAGCGCTGCGTCGGCAGACGGACGGCGGAGCGGCCAGCCGATAGCGTCGGACCTGAGCCCGGCACCTGTACCCCAGGACCTGCCTGCAAACCCGGACAGCTGCGACATCTACAAGTAAGTGGAAATTTGAATGGTGCTGAACTTCAATTTTGTGCTTCAGAACGTTTTCATATATTGCCACAAAATACTCTTCGATTATTCGTGGACGTTTTTGTGCGTTTGCTCATGAAGGCGTCTTGTCCACAAATTCATGTCTCCTCTGCCTATTGATTGTTCCTTTCAGAGCGCTGAAATGCTGGGACCTTGGCGTCATCAACCATGGCCTGTCGTGCGGTTCTGAGGTGGATCTGATGATTCGTGAAGACTTCCCATTGGACAAGCTGACCGAGTTCCTGCGGCGCTATGCGGACCTGGACGGCCCAATTGGCTCAAACGTCATCACGGGTAAGCCTAGGGTGACACAAGTTGGTTTGGTATGCCTCGGTGTCTTCGTAATGGCGTCTACACCAAAATAATTTGAAATGTTTGCTGAAGAAGGCGTAGAGCTACGCCAAAAAATATCGATCGCTTCCGCCTTCCCATTCTCAGCAATATTGATCCGTAATAATTCAAGGACAGAATGGCAGGCGCACCCAGCCGCAGTCACGTGCTGCTAAGCAGTCGGATAAGTCATTGTCTTGGTTACATTGTATGTAGATTAACGTTATCACAAGCATGTTATCACTATCTATTGTTTACTCCAGTCACCTGTGCGAATCCGGAAACCCTGGAGAAGGCCTCCCAGGTAACCGACGCCTACGAGCTAGTGCGCGTGCGCCAGGGCGGCTGGACAGAGTTCTTCATCACCCTGTTTCCTGTGCACCAAGGACAACTGCGGCGACGCATGTACGTCCACCCGTGACGCACAGACGTCAAACCGTGACGCACGGACGTCAAACCGTGACGCATGGACGTCAAACCATCAAATATATGTATGTCCCAGTCGCTGCTGTGACTACGTGCAGACCCGTTCCATAGACCAAATTAACACTTACAATATTAGTTTTTGTCTTACTCTGTTTCGACGTAAATTGAAGTACATTAATTTGAAACTGATGGACAAGGTAATATTAGGGATTATAGCAGGGTGATGATTGATATCATTGTGGACATAAGGACAGCAACTTCACCTACCAGGCCTCTAGTAATACGCACTATGCAAGTAACGGGAACTTGCCTACAATCCCATATACAAGACATGCTGTAAAGCATGGAGAACAAGGATTACCATGGCCATGGTGATTGGTGTTTAAGATAGGATAGTCAATTATTTTCCTTATTGCATTTAAGAAAACTTATTCATCTTATAACCGGTACAGCAATATTGGGGTGGGGTGATGAAAAAAATTAGGATAACCTGGAAAACTGGTCAATTTAGGTGTAAGTGAAAAAAAAAGCTTGTTTACCGGGATAAGACTTGAAATGGCTAACCAGAACTTTATGCTGTCGGTGATTTTATGATTTCAATGTTATTTGAGTATTCATCAGAATAGCTCAGAAGGAATTCGCTTTTGATGGTGTAATATCAGCTCAGATTTGGAATAAGGGAGACATAGGTAAGGTTTAAACTGCAATCGGAGAAGATGGAGATACATATGTGGTGTAATAAATCAATGTAATGACATTTATGTGTTTGTGTCATGACTCAGGCCCTACGTTATGCTGATAATGCAAACTTAGATGTAGCAAACCATATCATGAAGACTCACTGAATTGTCAGGAACACGTCAAATTCATCATGGTCATAACTTCAAACCATTGGGCATGGGCTAACTTGAACACAAAAGACATGACACTTACATGTACCACTTCGTATGTCATTTATGACATTCTAAGAGTGAGGCTTTCTTGGGTCTTTGAGTGACTAAGAAAACAACACAAATTCCAGACAGTGCGCACAAAAAATGAATGACCACTTAAGACCTTAAGTGCAAGTTATTGTCTTGGATCCACATTGAAGCTTCTGATAATCTAATGAACTATTCACTATCTGCAACGTTTTTATCAGTTGGAGGTCACCCTCTTACAACACCTCAAGTAAAATCTATGACTAAAGCCTCCACTATCAACTAGTAGTTCAGTAAATAATGATACATGTAGTTTGATGGTGAAACAATGTGTACCAAAGTATAGACATCTGATTGAGTCAACACATATAGCTGATCATGATAGTTAAAGGTGAAACCCTTCATCTTATACAATAAAGAGAAAAACGCACAAAAGATCAAACCTATTAAAAAGGCTAAGCAATCTTTGGACATTGCATATGCCTGTAACAGTAAACCATTGATTTACTTAACGTTAATTGATATCAGTGGAAATAATATCATGGCATTCCTAAAGCAATATAGCGTGAATAATTCGCATTTTCAGCTATATCAATAGTAGGGTTACTGAGACTTTAAAGTATAAGGAAAATGTGACATTAGAAAGCTGCTCAAAACTCATTACGTGTTATCAACCTTATGATAATACAGTATCATAATAACATCATGTAAAAGATATTACCGCCTTGATACATGTACTACATTATAACATGATGTTATCATTAGCATATTATCACTATTTTCCTCACACACTCGCGGACTACTGTCTAGCTTCCTCTGCCCTTGCCAGTCTCTTCATCCTCTCCTCGGCTGTTTCTTCCTTCTTTGTCGCGTAATAGATGATGAGCGCGAACAGGAAAATGGCGACCACTCCTCCCGCGGCGCCGAATATTACCCAGAAGGGCCAGGCGTTACCCTGTTCCATGATGACGTCCAGAAGAGACACGTAGGGAGTGACTGCGGGGGTGCCGGTACCGGGTTGTGGAATGGTAGTGGGGTCGCTCTCTAGTTCGGTAGGACATTCAAGGAATTAACTTCATTGCACAGCAGTTCCAAAGGTTGCAATGTAACGTTATACCAAGTTAGTATTCTGAACTACAGGAGTTCAACCTGGCGAGACCTAGAAAATGACTGAATTACCTGTAGCGATAGCACTTGGTGCCTGTCGTTTGAATCTGACGCCATGGACAACCAACTCAGCGTTATACTGGGGAAAAGAGCGAGTCAAGATTTCAGTAGCTAACGTTACCTCTTCAGATTTAACATTTGGACACATAAAACTGTTGCAACTTCTTATCGCCATCCCTGTAGTACATTTTTACAACGACGAAAATACAATGTATTGTGAAGGAATATAGACTAACCATGTCTAATGGGCACGATAGTTTGTAGTGCCTAAAGCGTTACATACCTTCTAACGTCCTTCATGTTTTACAGCAATTTTTACAAAATAAGAGGGATATTTTGTGGAATGCAAAAGGTTGTGTTTTGTGTTTTTAAGCTGGGTACAACTTGAACTTAATATGATACACGCAGCTTGCATTGCCCATGCAAAATTAGAAGTGTTGTAAAAACACACCACATACACTCAAAAATCGAACAGTGAGAGCATGAAAGGTTTGGATACCTGCTGATTAGATCCATCCTCCTTCTCCCATGTGCCACCCAGTGATGCCCCTTGACATCCGTACAGCAGGCCTGGATATATGAAACATCACATACTCCAATGTCAACTCAATGCGTCAACTTCACCGAGATTGAGACAAAGGAAAACGTGTCCTTGGTGCTGTTTGGGAGAACAGGGCTAACAGGAACAAGAACAGGAACTAGAATAATTTTCCAGGTTAAGTCAAACCTGTACATGTGACCACCTCTACTTAAGGACCACCTGGCCAATGTGACCACTTTTTGGTGGTGATCCCTTAGAGGATTTTTCCCATTGACATATGCATTAAGAATCCTGTCTTTAGTGACCACCTGTCCAGATTGTATCGGTCCCCTGAGTGGTCGTCTTAGCGCAGGTTTGACAATACGCAAATTTGGAAAAGGCAGTAACATGGTATCATGATAGTAAGAATTAATATATTGAGGTCTTACAATATAATGGTCAATTGTCATGACCCACAAAGCAAACCATCATTGCAACAACGCCATGTTTGTTCTGGACTTTGAACCTCTTTCTCCGGTAATATGTGCTACTGGGTGCAAATGCTGACATTGTCTGTAGTGAAACCGTTACTGCCACAGCATGTGAAGACTTTGAAAACACTGTACTACTGAGTGGCATCGTTAGTTCTTGACAACCGTCATGCCTTGCAGTGTTACCAAACTTATATTGAGTTGGAAATACTACTTCAGTTCTGCATGGATACCATTACCACTGCGGGGTCTATGAAAATGATCGGGAGAGAATCAGTTCCCAAAAACTTTACCACAACATCTTCACAGCTGAAAATTTAGTTTGGAACACTTACCTAACATCCACACGGCCAAGAAAATTTGCATAAACGCTCCATGGAACACGCGTCGTGCAGCCATTTTGTTGACCTTGGGACAACTAACAGTCCTTTGCTGGCAAACTACAGAAAAACACGTCATAAACGCGCACAGAGTCCTAGGTTAAGTAAACATCGCGCTTTGGCAGCCCTTTCACTAATGGCACGTACATGCTTCTGGGTGTACATAGGTGACTTATTTATGACGTTATCATCCATGTGGCCGTTATATAAACTACATGCCAGCGAAGGTAGACGCCCTAGCACAAATGATCGTTGTTTCTTTGCTTGTCTCGTCGGACAGCGAAAGTTGAATTGGTAGCATGCTCATAGTAACTACATTTATACAAATAGGCCATTTTTCAACTACAGAACGTCAACTAGTACTACTAGTACTGATAGAGTCTATATGTGTTTGCTTTCATAGAATGGGCGTGGGGATTACATACGTTATCATCCGTTCACCTGTGGCCTTTGTAAACTACGTCCATACAAAAACACGCGTCACCCCGACGCCCCCCCCCCCCCAACGTTGTCGAGGGTAAGGTTATGATCAAGGGACTTATTTGGTAATCTGCGTCTAATCTTTATGACCGTTATTTTACAAGGGAGGAAGGTAAAAGGTTACTAGTGCCTATCGTCTGGCAGAAGCCCGTCGTTCCCTGGCTGTAATACCTTCACTCGTCACTGTGGGACGCTTTAGGACCACCACCAAGATCATGTTCTCGACAATTCGTCGCCAGTCGGCGCTTCAGTTCTGCGACGTCGAGTTCAGATTCTGCTCGTTCCCTGATGTGACATTTCTGGTACATGGTACTCTGTGTGTCTACTATTTTGTGGGTTTTGTTTGGGCTTCTCATAGCTCTTCATGCCGTGAATGTAGTTCCCTCTTCTTCATAATGATGTTTAAGGCTGTCTTTAGTTATACAGGCAGATTGTGATACATACATTACATTAGGTACGGAGTCTTGGAGCTCTTGCTCTTAACTTCGATGTTTTAATAATTCGAACGTCATTAGATAGTCAGAATAGTTTACTTCTACCACGGATCATACGTGTACATGGGCATATACGTATAAAGCGCAATGCGTTGAACCTGGCATTTTATTGCTTAGGACGTTTACAGTCTTTTCTGAACACCGGGCACTGAGGCTTAACACTGAGGCTTAACAAAAAAATTATACTTAGCAAATAAAAATCATTGAAGACAATCGTCGTGCTACGTTCTTGTAACGTCACGTAAACACAATGTCCATCCCCCTTTCGACATCTTGTTCGACATCCGGATCCTCTTTATCCGGGTCGTTTGACACTGCCGTGTCCCTGTTGTCTCCCGGCGCGTCACACTTGTCACACGTGTCCGTGTTCTTACAGTCGTACGGGTCGATCCGCAGGTAGCTCTGGTACCTGGCCACCATGTGGTCCGAGCAGGTGGAGGTGGACTGTAACGGGGAGCCGATGTGCTCCGGAACGCCTGCTCCGTGGCAAGGCGTCATGTAGTAGTGGGCCGGCTTACTTCTCTCCGTGACGCCGAAGCGGAGAGGATACTCGGGGTGGCGAGGCGAGCCCGGGCTGGTCGGGGGAGGGCTGTCCTTCACGTGGTCCAGCCACGGTGGACGGGGAGGAGGAAGTGGCGGCGGTTTGCTCAGGCTCTTAACCGGCTCGTAGGAGTGCCACATCCCGCCATTGTAACGGGTCAATGACAGGCTAGGGGTGATGCCGAATTCCCGCGGCGTCTCGTAGCTATTCTGAGCTAACGGCTTGGTGCGTGTGCCTGCGGTATCTGAGCTGCTTCGCGCTCTGTTCTTTGAACCTGACCTTTTGCTTCCATGACGAGGCTTCTTGTCGTTGGTTGGCCGGGTGCTCAAAGAGGTATTCGTACTGGCTTTACTTCGTCCACGTTTGCCAGCACTGGTATCTGAGCTGCTTCAAGCCCGCTCCAAGTTGGAATCAAACCCGCTATGTATGGAGGATTTTCCTGTTGTGATCAGAGGGCTGTCCTTACAATGACTTGGATTGTCTTCGGCTTCTCTCCCAACTAACATCGCTATCGCTTCCTCCAGAGGGATTCGGTCTTCTGGTGTCAGCGGTTGCGTCACTGTTGCTGTCGCGGCTGCATCACAGCTCCCTTCCGCTAGGACAATCGTTGTGGGTATCATGCAAGGAATGGCCATCGCAGTTGCAGTGTTGTACTGGCTCTGTGTCATCATGGAGCCCCAAGTCACTGACCCCAAGATTGTAGAGTGGTCAGCTTTCACAGCCATCACTGCAGCGGGTGGTTCCACTGGCGGAGGACTGTTGCGTGCTACCTGCAGCTTATTGTTGTTCTGCAAAACAAGGTCACCAAAGTGAACTTAACCATGTACGGAGTCTAACATATATTCAATAGCAGATATTGTTTACGGATTTGAGGATGCAGATAGTAGAAGCATTATCAGCAACTTTCGATACTCCATGGATGCACTGGTGTGGCTAAGCGTTTTGCTCTGTAGCACGTCGACTGTTTGGACTGAAGAAATTACCACCAATGCCGACTTTCTGGCAGAAAAAAATACAGTGTAATGAAGTGTGATGTAAGCCGTGTTACAATGTAGAAAAACTGACCTCAAGAACCTCCAGTGATGTGGGTCCTGACGTCATATATGTGAGTCGCGACGCCTTCTGTTGCCCGTGGATGTCGGCAGGATTGTTGTCATGACGACGCTCCCAGTCGCCGAGCTGCTGACGTAAGGGGGCTTCACTTGTACGGTCATTCTCCATCATCTGGTTTCGGATTGACCGTATTCCCTGTTAGGAAAATAAAAGGTTGAGACAAGTTAATTTCTGTACAAAAGATGATGTTTCTTTCACAAAACGTCTGAAATCCGCGGTTGCTTTCACATAAGATTTGTTAGAGCATATGGGATGCATATCTACATGTACTAACGGGGAAGTAGCCATATATACGTTATTGATTTTGTCTTGTGAGAAAATGCGAACAAGTAAATGGCTCTATCTAACCTGTGCGATTTCTTCCTGCGTGTAAACGACATGGATAGGTCTGGACCTGAGGGGCGTCGGTCGAGACGTCTGCAGAGTAGAGGGCCGTCGTCTAGATCTGTTGTAGTTCTCGTCACCATGACCTTGTGGTGCGTCACGGGATGATCCAGCGACAGCTGTCTCCGCTAGGGGGCGTGACTGAGCTTGGGCCTTCCCACCGACCTGCTGTTGGACGAAGATGTTTCAAAACGGACATGAGTAAATAAGTACATCTGCAAAATCACGACTATGTTGACTTAAAGATCATCAACATAGTCGTGATTAAAACACTTATCTTCGTATTACAAGTAAGATATGCTGGGCACCATGCCGACTACTTGTTAATGTATGTATAATAAAGTTTTGTAGGTCATTTGAAAGATGCTCCTCTTTGATGTCATGACATCACCCACTCATACATGACATATAATTTCATAACCATATGGTTTAAAAGGGTCACCGAACTAGCCCCGCCCAACTTTTTCTTATTTTTTCATCTTTCTCTGATACATGTTTTTTTTTGTGTGTGTGTGTTTTTTTTACATGATACTCCTTGGTAATAAATGACATCTGCTATATATAGTGTAAACTTACTAACCAGTGGAATGGCAGGTTGGAACAACCTCCTTGGTTGGAATGACCGGTGGACCGGGTGTTTGGGAGGCGGCATCCTATCAGTCGCCTGGCCGCCAGGGGGCGTCTCTGACTGACCCAGGTTGTGCTGGAGACGTCCGTCCGGACGCTCTGAGGAAGCCGACCTCTGATGACGTAAGTCCGCAGTGGCGGGATGCCCAGTCGGCCCTGTACCTAGGGTTCCGTTTCCCCCGATCTTCGCGGCCAACGCTACGGCTTTATTGCGGAAAAGCCTCTGAAGCCGTTCGTCTCTTTTGATTTTTCTCTGGACGAAGTCGGCAAGGGTCTTCCCTGTGGGAGATTTCAATGACGTCAGCTTGTGCCCGATGACGTCCTGTCCATGGCGTACGCCAACAGCCTCGTCATCTGTGTTGACAGGTGTTTCAGGCCGCTCAGCCGTCAGAGGACATAACGCTTTTGTGCGGGCACTGATTTCTGCCGTCACTTCTGCTAGCTTGTCGGCATTCTGGCTCATCCGATGTGCTTTGATGATCTTGCGATCAGGAGTGGGGCTCTTTGTCAGCTCTTCCGAGACTTTAGAAGGGGAAGTGACTTCGCTCTTATCTCCACCTGGTGTCTCCACTTTTCTGCTCACATACTCTTGGTATGATATCTTACGTCTGCGTTTACCCGCTTGACGACTGGACTCGTCCGAGTCCAAGGTGGCAGACCGGCGCTTGTTACTACCTGTATCACCATGGGAGACGTTTGATGTGGTAGAGTCGTTTCTTGGCACGACTTCGTAATGATCGCGATCGGTCTTTGCTGATCCGACTGCCGCCTTGCCTGTTGGGTGAGGAGACGGCGTGACACGGCGGAGGGTCAGGACGACTCGAGGGGGAGACGGCCGTCTCATTTCCTCTCGGGATGGTACAGCGGAGACGCATGTGGATTTCGACGTGCTCCTGTGGTGTGCGCCGTCCTGTTCCTTACCCTGTCTGTCCCGGCTGGGGCTTTGTTCATCCACGTCATCATACCGCCAAGATGACGTGTAGGGCTGGAGTCGCCTGTCTTTTCTCTTAGCGGTCGACGTTCTTTTCGATACGGTGATCTGGAAGGGTAACATTGAACACAGTATAGTTATGCCGTTATGGTTAGTTTGGGGGCATGCAAAATATAGCATAGTCTATGGAATCAGTCCTGCACTTGGTACTGAATGACAAGTAAACCTTGCGTTAAGCTACAGTGACTACTATAAAGAGATATGCTGTTATGCTCGGCTTGTGATAATGCAAAACATAGCATAATCTACCCAGCAAGGGGAGTCCCTGTCAGTGGTTCTGAACGACTATATTCACACAGGGAAAAAGCCAGTCCTTTTTAGTTTGTTCTTATGTACAACTATAAGGACATACAAGGGATCACAGCTGTCCCTATGACTGAAAAATACACGCGCATGTGATAAACCTTTCTCGGAGCTTACAAAAACATATCCACACACAAGCAAACAGACCAGCGCCTGTCCTTGGTGCTGAATGACAAATCTTCACATGCGAAATGTATCAATGTCGGCAAAACTAAACAGAATAATGTTGTTGTTTTCTAAATCAACAAACATCGTGTTTGTGACTAGCATTTCTGTAAAACACAACTACATATCAACAGTGGACCACAGTGCAATTTAGTGCGGGTACGTGCACGCGAGTGTCCTTACCTTGTCGTCATGCTGGGCACTGAGAGCGGGGGTCTCTGCAACACGCTGTACATGTAACAGCGGGAGGACCGCTCCTTGGGACACAGTAAATATAACGTTGACGAAAGGAACTTTCTCGGCATTGATGAGGATTTACAACAGTTATTTAAATGATCACCATCAGGAACTAGTGGGGCAGTAAACGTGAATGAGATAGCCTAGGAAGTAGTTCACTTTGTCATATGAGCGATATGACCCGTTGGAAACATTCAAAACAAATTCGCTCACGAATCGATTCATACTGTGAGCACTAAACCGTCACTCGTAACAAATTCCAAGGCTTGTCTCTTCCGGTGAAACGATCTAAGCTTATCAAATTAATGGGTTTATTAGACTACATACAAAAGATGTGAACCGTAAGTACATTGACGATAGATAACTACTAGTATATGTAGGTATATGTGTTGAAACAGGCGACTAGCTGTTCACTGACGCAGTTCTTCAGTTTGGAGATTTAAAATCGACGCAAAATCACTGTAATAACCGAAATCATTGGTACAGGTATCTGAGTTAACTAAATCATGTACATAGATGCACGTGTAGTCACTAACATACGTTGACAAGTAAAAGACACAAGTCGATTTGACATGAAAACTTGTTGATGCTTACCTGGTTGCTCTCTTCTTGACTCTCGCTCTTCTCTGTGGAGAGCATGTCCCTGGTGATGACTAGCCGACTTGGCGGCGCTTTGTGTACAGTGCACACTGTACTTCTTTTGCTTCACTATTTTGGGCATATTGAATGCCTATAGTTATCTATTCCTCGCGCAAAAATTATTCTCAAACGGCGTGCGCGTGCGCTCTGTTTGAAAGCATCTTTGCTCTGTTTACTAGAACGGTTGTCAGGTTCGACTAAGAGGCAGAAAGGTGTTCTAGAACGGGACGGTGGCGTTCTTTTTGCGTTACCTTAGGTGACCCCAATCCGACAACGTTCGGGAACGAAAACAACTCTCGACTAGAAAGTAAATGCTGTCTAGTGAAGAAGCTAATTTCGTAATAACAGACTAATATTTTCTAGTTTAAAATCATGAAGATGACGTAGTACTAATGTCCGCCAAACATATTCACCGGTCCTTATATTACCTCAATAACTTTTTATTGCTAGTTGGTACATTTTATTACCCATAACAGAGACCACAAATTTATACAACGGATATTTCTATACCATTCCATCCATCCAAATGCTCAATAGTAATACTCATGAATTACTATTTCTAATAGTACTGAGAAAAAAGTGGTACAATAAACAAAGCACACAGTACATGCAATAAGTGGAAGGGGGGCTTTATTTGAAATGACCGGTTCACAAAAAGTACCCCGTATTGCCTGGTGTGATTACTGTACAACTGGGCATTGCAGTTAGTACTTACTGGCAGTCCAACAGTGATTTGTTCCAAATTTATACAGAAGTTCCTTAACCTTTAGCACACTAAAGTAGCCTTTTGGCACCCCATTCTCTATTAGTTACAGTGTTAGGCAGCAGGGAGATGGTTAATCCACCATTTGAGATGTAATTCATACACAAAGGTCCTGTCTTCAGTTAACAAACTCTCTAAGACACAAAAGGTGCTTGCGGGGAAACAGGAGCATCCAAGTTTATGTCCCACACTGTCATGCACATGTGTGTGACATGTGATATTTTGGCTGACATCATCCCCTGTCCAGTTGATGCTTGCTCCTACTGAACTGAACAAAATCTTTCTGACAAAGTTTCTTATAATCATGTATCAAAATGTCTCTACCATTGTGCCATTATCTGCCTTCTCTTGAACCCAGAGATGTAACAATCTGGGGAAACAAGAATCTTGACACAATTCTAATGATCTACATTTGAACACATCTAAAATTCATCACTACTGGGACTTTCTCTACAGACATAATGAACTGTAATTAGTAATTCTACCAAGAAGGACAAATATTCTAAGGGCAAATATTGTAACCTTTCCTGAAGTTTGTATTAATTAGCCCTGTAGTTACATTTTGCCTCATCAACAAAATGTTGCTTCTTTTGACAAAGGAGCTTGGCAGAGCTTAAGTATACAGGTTTTGCCTTTCAATTCCTCCCGTCACGCCAGAGTTTTATAGCAGACTACATCTATGAACATATTTTATAGCAGACTACATCTATGGACAAAACACTAGAGCTTTCAGCTACCTATAAAATGCACATAAACAGGTCATTAAGTCTTTTATAAACCCAAAGGTTAATGCTTCAAGACACCTGTACATGGAAAAAGTTCATAGGAATAAAACGGGAGCAACTAATAATAAAACTGGATATGACTACTAACTAAAAACCTAACTTGTAGCCTTGTTGCTTCTCTTGATCTGAATTATCCGAAATACTCGATCAGTAATACCTAATAATAATTTGTACCATCACATCTGTTTTTGTACAACAAGTCCATTGGACAGAAGTCACACATGATTATCCTTCATTAGATGTGTTTACCTCAGTTTCACTGTCATCATCAGTGTCTTCTTCTTCAGAGCTGTCTTCATCTGACTTGTTGTTGTGGCCAGTTTTGCCACTGTTATCTACATCAGAGCTTTCGTTATCTGCTGTGGGAGTTGGTCTATCATTGTCTATTGTACCATCTATGTCATTATCCTCCTCAGCATCACCTTCATCATCCTCATCATCCAAGCTGTCCTCAGAGCTTTCCTCAGAGGATGTGAAGACGAAGGGACTACCCTTGGCTTCTCTGGGTGAGAATGATTTCCCAAGCCTCTTCCATTTCTTCACCTGCTTATTACGATCCTCCTTCAAGTAATCCAGGATATCTAAAGAAATTTGAAAAAAAAAAATTAGTTTCAGACAATTCGTAACAGGACTAGCAAACATATTATGAGCTGTGATGTGATCTAAGCTTTTTAAAATCATAACTTACATGAGATCTTTTAAGATCTTTTAAAAACAATACAACATATTTCCTAGACTATACACATTGATGCCCCACTTGGGTAAAAGTGGCACTGTCTATATCAGCAGTACCAATGCCATTATGGACAAAGTAACAACATCAGGTGATAATAGGACCGAGAATGAAATAAACACAGGAAAAGTGGAGTGTACACTAGAAAGGGTGGTCTATTGGGGGGGTTCTAAGTTCAAGATGCCACCACGGTGATCCTGGGCAGAAATTGAGATGCCCCTATATCCAGATTCGTGTAGAATATGTTTAACTACATCTACATATGTGCCAAATTTAGTGCTTTTCGACGAATCTGAACAATAATTAGTCTGATTTTTCCAGTTATGCCACCGGATTATTTTGCAAAACAAACAAACAACGAATTATCCCCACCGTCCAAGTCCTTCCTCTCCCAGTCTGTAACACGCAGTCTCAGACTGTGCCAGCGTTTGCTGACCTGGGAGTGGTGCTTCACCCTTGGGGAAAATCAAACACAGTTTACACCATGCCTACTCTTTCTAACTGGTTTATTGAATTTCTAAATACACTGTGCATGTACAACGTTGCTTTCATCAAAATACATTGAAGTATACATTTCACATGGCAGAATTGACTGACATAATGATAAGTATTCAATTCATGCAAGCATATGCAGTGAGCTAAAAGAACAAAAGTAGTGATAGAAATTATACAAAGGCATATTTCCATCTATTAAACACTATGATTAAAATTGCCATACAACTAAAAGGACAAAAGGTACATGTAATAGAAGCAAACTTTATAAAACTGATAAACTGATGCTTAGAATTAACATTATATCATATTGTACCAAGCTTAGAAGATGTCTGTGTCATAATTTTCTTTCCCCGATTCCATATTATAATTCCTAAAAGAATTGGAATAAATCAATTAGTTTGGAGCAACCTAACCCAAGGACAACTGACCAGCTGAGTTTCCCAGCTATGGCTCTCCAGTCAATGTCGTATGTTGCTTCAGCTTCACTCTGGTAGATCCTACAAAATAGACAAACACACTCATAAATTACATTATGTAGAATCAATTTATTCCAAACATCTATCAGAAATGCTCAGAATTTATGAAATCTTAACACAAAAAGTTTGGAAACTTTGATTTTCATTGATTGTAAAGTTTGTATCTCAGTTAATCTTAGTTATAACTTATATATAATCAATTGCGCTACATTATATCTTCTGTCATACTTTGACCCTAATAATGTTGGATACGGGTGTTTTCCGGAACGGTCTAAACTTAACGGTATCATACAGGCCCCTACTTGTATCGCACAGGCTTCCATCAAATAATTCAAATACACTTTGCATGCATGGCATGCGCTGCTGTTAGCCTTCGGGTGATCCTACCGACAGTCGGGCTGGTACCTCCATATACATGTATCATTGGAAAGCTTATTTATTGCCTTTACCATTATTGTACCTTTATGGGTTGAACACTATGGCTTCATATGTGAGTAGATCACTACGTAAAATAACAATATAGGGATGACTTACTCATCTATGAGCTGAAGATCTCGCTGTGGGTTCCACATAGGTTCTCCTTGTTGGAAAGAGAACCAGTTTACCAGACTCAACCTAGGGGGGAAAACAGTAATGAATTTACCAGTATGACAACAGGACAATCTGGGAAGAAAAGTATTTTCTTCTTCTCTCTCACTAAAGGAAATAATACCTGATACTGCTTGGAAACAGATCACGACAAAAAACGTCTTCGGACAATTTTGGTAACACTGGAACTTGTGACTGTCTGCAACCTTCTATACATCAAGCAATTTAATCTGCTATTTGCAGATCTATAAGATAATGCTAATCAGAGCCTGAGAGAAGGAAACATCTGTACCTTGGTACACATACTGGTAGTTACATACATGTACATTAGTGCTGCGTACCGGTACTGGGTACCAGTGCTGGACCGTAAAAATTGATTAGGTACAGGTTCAAAATACCAGATGATGAAGTACCGGTGCTATACCGATATAAATTCACACCAAGTATGTTACGTTTAGGTACGCAGCACTAATGTACATACATGTACATTACATATGTAAGCTATCAGTCGGTCTATACAGACTAGAACACATACTGTGCAGACAAATAGTTATAAAGTAAAGTAAGTAAAGCAGTCATCCTCAATTGAGGTGAAGCATAATGCCTTTTCAAGTAGCTAGTGGTAGTGCAATGCAGCTTCGCCACGGCTCACGTTTTTGGCCAAGCACACCGGGTCACCCCTACTCTTCTCGATAATTGTGTTGGGTTCTTTTACGTGCAGAGGTTTGACGCTTGAGGCTTACGCCCGAAGCTCCTTCATACACGGAGCCGCCGGCTTTACGTCACCATCCGAAATGACGAATGCAATCCCTTACAACATGTCCGAGCTCGAGTCGACCCCTAGGATCGAACATGGGCCCTAGGATCCACGGAATTTGATCCAGATGGCGGAGCAGCGGGGGTTACGTTACCGCTTGCACTATGTTATAGGGAGTGAATATCAGCAGACTTAAGTTTGCTTGCCACTAGTCCTAACGACCTGTTTTCCTGTTCTCCTCTTGCGATATCTTTACTTCAATATGTCAGAGAACAAATGAAATAACATCGCAATAATGGCATAGTTTTGGATGTCCCTGTAGCTCAACTGGTAGCATCCTCACGGTTGAGCTCCTGGTTCCGATTATGTAGTCGGTAACTAGGAGACCCAGTTCCAATTTCTGGGTGGGGCATCTAGTCTCTACCAGACTAACAGCGCCGGCTATAGGGAGAACATTTGCCGGGGGACTTTGGCCATGGAGGGTAACATTCACAGGCATATTTATGTTTAGCCATAAGTATGGCTAAACATATTGTTTTCTCTCATGTTTCTTCTTCTTCTTCTTCTCCTGTCAAATCTTCAAATCGATTCATCTCTGTCATTTTTTGACCAAATGACCTGAAATTTGGTACAGAGGTAATGTAGGCAAAAACCAATGTGCGTTCTTTTCCTTGTTTTGATATTGACCTTGAAAGTGATTTTATTGAGGTTTTTAGGCTATTTTTAGCATATCTTGGCCTCCTGCGCCCTGGTATTTCAACCGAATGACCTGAAATTTGCTGTATATGTGGCTTGAACAAATATTTAAAGGACTACATTCCCATTTTTGGCATACATATATTCAAAACGATTTATTTTGGGCTTTCTTGACAATATTTGCCACTTCTGTCACTTTCAATACTACATATGACCTACAGGTCATTGACCCCGAGTGCCTTGCACCTGGCCAAGCTGGAAGTTTGCTTACGAGGAGGAAAGACCGGACATAAACATTTAACGTGATTATCGGGAAAACACCATGTTCCCTTAAACTCAGTGGTTAAATTGCAGTTTAGGAAATTTTATAACAGAAAACAAGTTAAATCAATGATTTTGTGAATGTTTATTCTAGCATTAGTTATTCCAGATATTTTCAAACTCCAAATTCTTCAACACAACACGGGAGATCGTTTCTCCTCAGACTGGCGCGACGTAGCGTCCACCACCAGGCCTTCCTACATGTCCTACGTACGGGCGTATGGATCGTAGAATTCGGCAAAAAAGGAATGATTAGGCCAGTAGAGTCAGTCCCCGGTAAGGTCAATGATTCGCCCCTTTGCGCTAGCTTGTAACGTTAAATGAATGTACCCTCTGGTGGCCAAACTTCACTGACAAACTTTCTCCCTATTATCATCATGAGCTTGCGTTAGTCTGGTACTAGTGACTATTATGTGCCGGGAATGTTTATCTATCGCACGCCTTGGAAGGAAGTTCAACCATGATAAATGGTCGGCCGTTGCGAAAATTTGGAATCCCATGCTGTTGATTTTCGTGATTGAATCTGTAAGAAAATATATTTTCATGTCGTTCATGTTTTTGGGACGGACGCCGGGACGGGGTGAATTTTTTCTATCATTTTCGTCCCGTTAGTAATGCAAATCGAATCGTGTTGCACAAGAGGCAAAACACTAAAAACGTGGGTCTTGTGGAGTGTTTTAGAGCGGGAAAATGCCGGATATTAGCGGTGCCGAACAGTGTACATCGTCGCGCGCGGGTGACGCTCCGTCAAAACAAATCCGCTGGTGGTCTAGCGCGGCCACCGAAAATAGGCAGAAACACACAGGAGGACTTAGCACCTTCGTTTATGAGGGCAATTGTGAAAATCTTTTGTTACAAGTTGTTCGAACATTGAAACATTTGGATAGATGGTTTGAAACTGTTCTAAATAAAGAGATTTTTGTGTAGTTACGTTCGAAATGTTTCCAACGTATGTGAAATAAGTTCAAACATGTTATAAGTTTCAATTCTAATTGTTTGAACACTTTAGAACTATTGTGGCTTAGACATTCTTTTAATCAAAATAGTTCAAACATATTACAAATATCATATTAAAACCCTCTCGGTGACTTTGAATTGACTCAAATATGTTGTTTTTGGTCATTTCCTTCGTCTCCTGTCAAATCTTCATATGTATACTATGGAAAACTTCATTCTTCCCTGGGGTTGATCTTTTTTAATTCAATTTTGAACTGGGTTGATTATGCGCAAGAGTGTAATTTTCAGCGGATATTTTTCGACTGGTTTACATGGAAATGGCACGGAATATCCCATTCTTGCAAGGGGAGGATTATTTAATTATTTCTTTCAATTTTGAGCTGGAATGATTATGAAAAAGTCCATTTTTTAGCAGAAGTGTATTTGTTAATCAATTAGTGGATATGGTTGTGGACTGGTCCATATTGTGTTGAGGTGCTACTGGAAGACTCAATTTTGGACTGGGGTGATTCATTTTTTTAGTGCAAGTATTTTAGAATGGTCCATTGTTATTTTGGGAGAGTCCATTTTTTGCATGGCGAGGAGTATGGCTAAACATGCTGTATTTGCTCGCAAATGTTGCCTTTCTAGTTGACCCTCTCTCCGTAGCCGACTCCCTTCATACAACTGACTCTATTTGGCTAATTTCTACTATTTTTCCAGTGACTCGCGGAGGCTGGTAGAGCCTAGGGGCATCTTGGTTGGGGCTGCACTCGTCTTTCAGAAGGGAGGAAATTATAGGGGTCCTGTGTTTAAGGTGCCTGCTAAAGGGGAAGAGCTAGCAACCTCTCCCTGTAGAACTACACCCTGCAGCTGAAACAGCAAGGAAACTTGCTGCCCTATGTGCCACTAGGCACTACATAGGTCTAAGTGACAATGGCATATTTGGTTTACCACAGTCTAGCATCCACACTCTGCAAGGCCCACTTGACAGTTTCTTGTCCTTAGTTAAAAAGAAAAAAACTGCAGTGGTTCGGGCATGTGTCTAGGGCGAATGGCACTCTTGCACACACAATCCTTCAGGGAAAAGCAGAGGGTGCGCGGCCGCGGGGACGTCCCCGTCGGTCGTGGATCTCAGATCTAAAGGAGTGGACAGGTCATTCAGCCAACCAAATGACCAGACTGGCGGAAAGCCGCCAGCAGTGGAGAGCTTTCACTGAGAGCTATGCTGCCCCGACGGCTGACTAAGCTATGAAAGAGAGTGAGAGTGAGTATTATTTGACTCACCAGTGGACACGACACTGTGTGGCACTTCTCATGTTGTCCATGAAGTGGGAACACTCCTGCCAGCTGATGGCGCAGGTGAGGTTGGTGACGTCCTGCTGCCCTGTAACTGCCTGCACGGCTTGGATCAGCTTCTTGCTCTCTTCGGGTGCCCATTTTCCTTTATCTGGGGTATTCACAAGTGAAAATTAGTCAGTAAAAGGACATCATTGCATTAGAACAACATCAAGATATTGGACAATGAAGAAGATTATTCATTGAGGGGAGGGAAAGAAGAACTTACAATTTCCAACCACCTGGTTCTGGGTCAGAAATAAGGAGATATCCTTCTCCATCATACCTCATCTATGTTACTGGCATCTCATGGCTACTTACTGTGGCATTGTCGGACAGTTCATCAAAGGAAGTACAGGGTTGTATTTGTGGTTGTTCGTTCGTTGGATCATTCATTCATTCAGACCTTTGTAGTACCTAGTGGCACATAGGGCAGCAAGTTTCCTTGCTGTTTCAGTAGCAGGGTGTATTTTTACAGGGAATGGTGCTTAGCCCTTTCTCTGGAGGTACCTCCTCAAACATAGGACCCCAATTTTACATCCCTTCCGAAAGACGAAAGACGGTGCAGCCATATCAGAAATGTCCTGCCCGGGATTAAGCCGGGATTTCCAACTAATTGGAAACAGGAACTCAGTTGAACTACAGCGACAATTCAGGCAAGTAAACTTTCCAGGTACGCATTGTTCAAGAGGGTAACTTATAGGGGGGCAGGTGAATGTTCGAAAAGTCTATTTTCCGCACATGGGTGATTTTGGAAGTCCATCTTTGCAGGGGGAAAGAATGGGGAAGGGAAACATCCTGTGGCTACTTGTTGGCTTCATTTTCTATTATAGTATACATGTATAAAATAAAATATTCTATATTGTTGTTAAGTCCCATCAAGATTTACCAATCACAATTCAGCCCCTGGCTACAGAGTACAGTGTAAGAAGATTAGACTTTTTTAAGACAAAACAATAGAATGCTTACTTTTCGACCTCTGGCGAAACCTTTGCTTGATGTTGTCCTCAAAGCGCCCCAGGTACTTGCTGATAAGTGCCCAGCGAGGCCCATACTTCTCATACAACTTCATCAGCTTCCTGTCCTCCTTTGGCGACCATCTACAAAGGTATTTTGTCATTCTTTTATTTTCTTCCAGATAATGAAGAAATTAACCAAGTCAAGAAAGCACAAACTGCCATGCAGTTTTCAACAAAGTCAAATCTACAAATACTCAATTCTTCTGACAAAAGATTTTTAATGTTAGGAAAAATTTCTGCTAGCCATTCCTTGAACAGTAGAAATATCAGCATGCAAAAAATCAAAACCAGGCACTGTAAATGCATTTGAGTTTGTGGTGATTTAATCTTGCGGTAGGGAAAAAAATAGCGTGTTTGCTGTGGTTTTCAGTTCACATTTGAAACAAGCTTAAGGTGGTAGGCAGGGAGAAGACAGAACAAGCATTTTCTCAGTGGTTGTAAGTTTGCCCTAACATTAAATCACCACAAACATAACGTAAACATTACAGTATTCCTAAACAATAAAGTAAGGTAGATTTGCTCTTACCTGCCGCTGATTTCTGGGTTACTGAACATATACCTGGCTTTGGTGTAGACGTTCCACAGAGGCCGGTTCAGACCTTGGGCTTCAGGACATACAAAACATACAATTTTTATGACTAAGAGTAAGAGTCAAGAAATAGACAGCCCAATGACAAATATGTTGATAACATGCTGCTGTAAGTGAATTGGCCCTTGTCACTCACTGTTTGGTAGCTTCTTGAGCTCAGGTGGTGTTAATTTTTTGTTATAGAAGCAACCAACCATTTCTGAAGTTGCCTGTGACGAAAAAGTACCTAACGGCACTGAACCTTAATCCATCGCAACCTTAATCCAACACTTTTGAGTATTGGCTTGCCAATTAAGATTCAGCAGCGTAATGCAATAACTGTTTATTGCATTTGAATACGGGTACAGTACTGATGTAAAAAAGGTACATTCATAAAGATCGAACTTTGCAATGACGAGGTATTAGTAAAGATATCAAAGATACATTTGTACTACAATAATCATCAAAAAATTTTCTATCAAACTTACTCCCAACAAGTGATAAATCAGCTATGGACTGTGCCTAAATTCTCTAGCCTGGTATCCAAATCTACATGTATTATACTATAGCTGCTGAATCTCTTTGTTATCTTATATATATTACTACCGTAGTACGCAAAGTCGCAAATATTTGCATAAGAAGACGAAGAGACTCGTCAGCTATAATAGGTTTGGATACCAGGCTACAAATCCTCACCTAGATGTCGGAACATCCCTGACTCCTGGATTAGTTTCTTCAGGGCCCTCCTGTGATCGTACTGATTGGGGAATAAAAGAGTTCTGGAGTCCTTCACACCATACTCCTGAAAATCATCAAGAACATAGCATTCAGAGACGGCAGACTTCACCCCCTTGTTATCCATGCTGCTTTGCAATCCTTCCAGTTCAACAAACCAAGGGATACATGGAAACACTGCATCATTAGGGATGTATAACAATGCTGCATTGTACATACAGATTACAGTGTACTGGGAATCACAGAAACACAGGCATAGACAGACGGACAAGCCAAAATAACTGTGATGAAGTAACTTAAAGATTGTTAATAGTGAATAGATCATTATACATACAATTTTGACATTTTTCGAAATTTCTTATGACCACGAACCTTTGCAAAATTTCCAAATTTTTCAAATTTTCTCATGACTGCGGAGCTTTGTAAAACTGTTATTTTTTCAAAATTTCTCAAAAAGATAGCAAAAGAGTTGGCTGAGTATTTGTTTACAAAAACTGACTACAAGTACAAGTGTGTATTTCATCTAAAATGTCCTTACCTTACAGAAGCTTTCCATGTTCTTCGTCAGAATTGCTTTCTCTTGTCGACTGAAATGTCCAAATCTGATGGTCACTCCTGAAAGAAATACACAAGCCTAAATATTACAAGTAATAACAAGAATAATGACAAATGTACTTGTACTTTGCAACAATCAATCTCTAATATGAAGAGAATATGCACCAATACTGGGGCTGAAAACCATCTGACCAGCAGTAACAGGTCAGTTTCAACCAGGCACACTTCAAAGAAACATGTTAGTCTATGAATTCTACTGTTACACGTAAAGTGATTGTGCATAATATAGCTGTATTGTTCATTAAGACAGTAAGACTGCATTCCAAAACATACATGCACCTTATGTACACAGCACCATTTGTTTAAACACAGACTGTTTCTAGCAAGGTTTTACCTCTCTCTTTGAGACTTTTCACATCCTCAGCAGACAGTGCCTGTACTCCCTTCAGCCACAAGTCTTCCGAGTCCACATCATTGTTCCCAACCGACCTCCTTTTCCGAGATGATGATCTTGTTGCTCTTGATGTTGATGGGGAAGCAGCTAGGTCTTGAAAGTCATCCCCACTACTGTGACCATCCTGGTCTTCATGGGTCTCTATGGCCTGGTCCTGAGTTTGCTCCTCTGGGTTTACTTCCTCATTTTCTTCTCCTGTAGGGTTTTCTTTCTCTCTTCTATCCTGTTGCCTTCTTTTACTTTCAATCTTTCTCCTCTTCGTAGTATCTGCCTTGTCTACAGTAGACTCTGCTTCTTCTGAAACATCTCTTGTCTTGACTTTCTTCTTTCCTTTTCTTCTCTCTGTGACGTTGTCTTGTGCAGGCTTGCTGGGAAGTTTACTGGCAGGGTTATCTCCTGACTCTGTTGATGTGTTTTCTTTGGCCATATCTTCTCTTGTACTTTCATTAGGAACAGGTTCACTTTCTGTCCCTGTGCTGTTCCCAGCACTATCATTTGCACTGCTCTGTTGTTGTTTTTCTCCATCAACTGTCTTTCCTGTGTCACTTTTTCGCTTTCCCTTCCTTGAAAGCTTACTTTTCTTTTGGGGAGTGATAGCAACAGCAGTTTCATCATCTGCCCCTGTATCATTCCCTGCATTATCATCTACACTACTCTGTTGTTGTTCTTCTCCATCAACTGTCTTTCCTGTGTCACTTTTTTGCTTTTCCTTCCTTGAAAGCTTACTTTTCTTTTGGGGAGTGATAGCAGCAGCAGTGTCATCGTGTGATTGGTACTCAAATGCATTGTCTTTTTCTCTCCTTTCTACACTGGTTCCTCCTCCCTCCTTACCCACCACACTGTCAAAGTTGGGCTGTGTGCTGGTAGTCCTGATCACACCCTGACTGGATTGCCTTGTACCTGAACCTGAAGGTTTGTTCTGTCCCCATCCAAACATATCAAACACCTCAGACACTGTCTGTGACTCCTGGCCTGCATCCTCTATACACCAGACGGGCAGTTTGTTTGCAGTAGGCTTTGAGTTTGACTTATCTTTGGAAGCACTTCCAGTTTTCTTAGCCTCGTCATCCCCTATTGCATGTCTCCTTGGAACTGTCAAGGGGCTCTTTATCGGTGAGCCAACATCAGATTCAGGAACCTCAGATTCTGACTGTGAAGTAGATGCAGATTTGGACCTCTTGTCCTTTGCTTTCCCCTTCTTCTTCCTGGCTGTGTCTGTATTGGAAGTACTTTGGTTTTCAGAGGACACATTACCATTCAGTGTGGTATCTTGTGAGCGTAGCACTACTTCCTCACCATTTACCTCTGAGTCTAAACCTGACCCATCACTTCTCTTCTTATGCTTTTTCTTTGATTTCTCAGGTTTTGACAATTCCTGTGTTGGAGGAATGACATCACTGTTTTCAGCTTCCGAGACTTGCCCTTCTAATGTGCTTGGCTCCTTGTCCTTCTTTCTCTTCTTTTTGTGCCTTTTTTCTTCATCCCCTTCAACATTATCATGTTCAGACTGGGCTGTTGAAACACTTGCAGGCTGGGCAGCTGAAGAGTCTTCTATATCTCTATCCTTTTCCTTCTTTTTCTTCTTCTTCTTTTTGTGTCTTTTTTCATCACTCTCTTCAGCATTGTCATCTGCAAACTGGGTTGTTGATACACTTGTGGCCTGGCTTTCCAAAGCATCTGATTCTCTGTCTTTTTCCTTTTCCTTCTTTTTCTTCTTCTTTTTGTGTCTTTTTTCATCACTCTCTCCAGCATTATCATCTACAGACTGCATTGTTGAAACACCTGTGGCCTGGTTTTCCAAAGCATCTGATTTTGCATCTTTGTCCTTTTCCTTCTTTTTCTTCTTCTTCTTCTTGTGTCTCTTCTCATTGCCACTTTCAACATCCTCTTGAGCAGACTGGACAGTGGAAACACTTGCACCTGTGTCTGTTTCTACTCCTGATGTGTCGTCTGACATCCCACCTTTTTCTCTGTGTTTCTTCTTCCTTTTACCAGACTTGCTCACAAGACCAATACTGAACTTTGAAGGTGATGACTCCACAGGGCCTAAAGGCTTCTTGAAAATGTCCTCTTGCACCAACAGGCCATCAGCATCAAGCCGAATAGGAGGCTGACTTTCTTTACCACTCTCCTGACTACTGGAAATCCAAGGAAACACATCACTCGCTGACGTTTTTGCAGAGGTTGTCTGCAGAGTACTAGTAGTATGCTTGGGTGCAACACTTCTGTCTTCTTCTGTTGTGGTCTTTTTCTTTTCTTGGCCACTAAGAGGAAAGTAGTCTATCTGAGAGAGGGAAGTACTCGCATGGTCCGTACCTGTGCTGCTTTGACTTGAAGTTCTCTCCCTTCTGTACTGTCTCCTAAGGAGGACACTAGAGGATCCTTTTGCGGGAGACGTGGGCAGACTACTGTTGCTGCTACTACTTGTAACAACTGAACTTCCATTGACAACATTGCCATTTTTGCTCTGCCCTGAAAGTGAAACTGTTGACGCCTCGTTGTCTGTGTTTTTATTCTCCCCTTTCTTGCCGTCAGCATCTATGGCGGACGTTTCAGCAGACGATTTTGGGGCCAATTTCATCATCTGCTTCTTCTTGTACTTTCTGCTTTTAGTAACGATAATGTCGTGACTGTCTCGTGTGTAATCACCATAAGCACTGCCCAGGTCCGAGGTGTCCGCGAGGCTTCCATGGCTGTCCAGCCTTTTCCTCTTCTTGCTTGGAGATGTCAGTGTGGTATCCATGCCTTATAAATATACTGTAGATGACTAGATGTACAACAATGTTGTATAATTCGTCAATATGCCTTTGTGGTGTGGTTTACTTGATGTTATTCTACCTTGCCTGGGACATTCTTGTGATATCTTGTTGTGGTGTTCTTCATATATGTTCTTGAAAGCTTTTAAGGCAAAAGAGAACAAAAATAAATTGATTCATGCAAATGACGGTAAGGAAACTTTCATAATTATTTGACGATTTGTAATCATGGTATCTGGCTATCAATACTATCATCCAACAGGATTATCTGGCCAGTAGTACTGTATGTCTGTAAAAAATTCATTTCTATTTGTTTTGTAAAAAAATAGTTCATTCTCACGCCATATCGGTCACTCTTATAACCACACTTACATCCGTATATAAACACTGTCTTATAATAATTTTGCCAGAAAAACGTGACAATTTTAAATCAATGGGCTTGAAAACCCTGCTGGGAATGTTCCCGCCAAGGCTTTACCTTCCGTTTGCCATGCCCCCTCCCCTATGTCGAAACCCACGCTACCACACAGCACACCGTTTATAGCTCTATCCTCAGTCTGTATCATGAAAACTCCTGCAAATAAGAACCTCTTATCTCCCTAGATTTCTTTGGTATCTTTTTGTTTTGTTAAAGCTTACCTGGGAGTAAGTTACAGCTGAAATTGTGAAGTTTTTACAGGTTCGGACTCGGCAAGTTACCGCAGGCAGACATGTTGGGATAAACCAGTAAGCAAAGGGGGTGAAATTATTCATGCTCCAATTTACAAATAGACATATCATATATAGCAATTAAACTGTTTTGAAACAAAATATTGAATAACTACAAATGTAACAACTCACAAGTTTCTTATATCTTTAGGTTTGATTTTGTTGGTCTAAGGCTACTATGACTTCATTTTTACCTGTAGTTCAAGTGGTATCGTCTACTTTCACTTTCCCTGGGACAAGAACAAGCCACTAGGAAAAGGGGGCAAATGAATTATTACTATACTTTAAATATACCCTATTTTTCACTTTGAACAAGATAATTTAGTACAAACCAGCAGTTACAAATTTAAAGAAAAAAGTCATTTAGTTCTGTAAACTGTACTGTGCATTTGCTGGGTGAAATTATTTTACAAAGTCAAAAAGTACCGCCCCCTCCGATAGTCGTATAAGCCCAGGAAAGATGGCGGTAAAGTGTTCATAAAATCGGTGTCGTTTGAAGAAAAGTCTTGTTTTCATCTTTATCTAAGTGTTGCTTGACTGTCTATACCTCACCATGCCGCCAAAGTATCCTCGGGGAATCTTCGGAGTACAAAAGGACCCAAAAAACATGGTCCTGTTTTCCTTCACAGGGGAGTCCTGGCCTTCTGATGATGACGGTAGTAGTGATGACTCTGACTACCTCCCTCCTGGAGAGACAACAACACAAGATGGAGCAGGGAAAAGTGGCGGGAAGCAGAGTACACGCGGGAAAAAGCGCAGTGCAAAAGCAGCAATCGACGCAGACAGTGATGACGAAGACTATGTGCCGCCTGGTATATCCGAGAAAGGTAAAAATGGTGCAAAACGAGTTAAAGGGGCCAGAGGAGGGGGTAAGAAGGCAAAACAAGAGTCTCAGGCAGCAAAGCCCAGGACAAGGCCTCAAAGAAATGTGAAACGTATCCCAATATTTGCAGACTCAGATTCAGAGAATAGTAGTGAGTCATCATCATCAGGCAGTTCAGACGAGCTAAGTGATCTTGCAGATGACAAAGAAAAAGCTGTCCCGGAAAGACAAACTAAAGAAGATGTAAAGATTAAGAACAAAAGAATCAGCAGGTCCAGAAGTGCAGGCTCACAGATCTTGAACATTGTTGAAAGTGAACACGACTATATTTCATCACCAGAAAAGGAAGAAAAGTCTCAAGAAGTAGAATATAGTTCAGAAGTTGAGGAGGAGGAAAAAGCAGGTCTTAAACATGATCATGACTATACAGAGTTAAGTGTGGCGGGCCCCAGTACTGATGACCAAGACACCGCCTCAGAACAAGCAAGTGAAAATGAAACTGTGCATAGTGGTCAAGGCAAAGCTATCAGGCAAAAGAAAAGAAGTAATTTAAAGAAAGAGAAGTCTATACTAAAATCAACACATCAAAAGAATGATACATCGTCCAGTGTATCTAACAAGAAGAACAAGAAGAAGAGTGTGAAGAAACATGTAAGTTTTAAAGACATTCCTGAAGACAAGAGTCCAGTCAAGAGGAAGAGAGTGAAGAGTCAGAAGGATTCTGGGAGTTCTGAAGAAGGTCAGCAGTGGGGTCAACAGTTACCAGTGGAGGTCATTGTGAACATACTGCAGTTTGCAGTGGCAGACCAGGGGGCAGTGCCTTTACTCTGTAGGTATGTACATTGTACATGTACTTGGCCTTGAAATGCTCGCAATTTAACCAAGTGTAAATGATAAATGTTAAAGCCTGGCAACAACTGACTCAAAGTCCCCAAGAAAACTTTTCAGCCGCCATATCTCCTTACAAAGTATTAACGGATTCTAGCGTTAATACTATAGATAGACAATCAAATTAAAGATTGGGAAATAAGCAGATATATCTCTGATACTCTTTAATCTCACAGTTCTCACTAGGAGTAAGTCTTTTATTTTATGAGACATTGTTGTAATGTGTAGGGAGATAAATCAATCATTTTGTTTCATCAATACTCAGATATACTGGTTGTAATATGTTTTTCTTTCTCTAGGGTGGCCAAAGTTTGCCATTTCTGGAATGAGGCGACCAAACACCCCTCCCTGTGGCGCCATGTGGACCTGTCCACGGGACACATCAAGCCCAACGCCAGGTCAGACAAGACCCTGCAGTGGCTGGCCAAGAACAGGTTCTCACAACTCCGCAGTCTCAACCTCAGCCACTGGGTCTTCCTCACCAAACAAGGCATTCAGGTACATGTTAGGGACAGGTCTGGGCTCAGGGTTGTGGTGTAACAAAGCTTCAAATGGTCCCAAGATGTAGACATAAGATTTTCTCTTATGACTGTCTGTAGACAGAAGAATTGAAAATTTCATAAAGTTAGTACTTGTTGTAATTAAGGGTTCAACAAAATTGACAACACAGACAATAGCCATACATTACAATCAAATCTGAAAAAAATGAAATAAACAAATGAGCCATTACATCATCATCATTTTATCCATATCTGTGAAAGATTCATTCAATTCCTTAATGCCATTGATAAGGGACATACATGTACCATATTAAAGTTTACAGTAAACCTTACTAGAATTGTTGAATCCCCTACAGACAATGTAGCTGTAACCTTAGTTTGTGCAAGGAACACAACTCAGCTCATAAGAACTGTGCACTTTTCGCCCTACTGTGTGTTGTTCTAGCACCTTGCCTCCAGTTGTCCCAGTCTGCAGCACATTAAGCTGTTCAGATGTGGTAATCTAACTGCTGAAGGGATCACAATGCTTGCTGATAGGTGCCGAAATCTTGCCAACTTAGACCTTTCTGGGGTTAAAGTAAGTACAATGTTGCTGGTAACTGTTAGGAACAGACCAGAAAGGATCATGCGGGGAGGGGGCTTGTTCCTTTCTGGCATCAGGTAGATTTATGGACAATGGCCAATCACATACATCATGTACATGTACATGTAGGTACAGCCAAACAACCAACCAAAGGACACTGGTACTTCTCCAGCATTTCTTCTACCAAGATCTGGTCCTGTCTGCAAGTCTCTAAAGAACAGAACTACATGTATGTTAATTATGACTGTGTAAACTTGTTTTCTGTAGGCTGTAGCTGAGAGGTGCCCCCAGTTGGAGTCAGTTGACCTGACCAAGTGTATTAAGATTGGTCAAGAGGGGGTGACAGCCCTGGCAGACAGGTGTAGCAAGCTCTGTAAAATTCAACTTTCCACGGCACAAGTGAGTATGGGACAATCCCAACACACATGTTCATGTATAAAACAGGTATATTTATGATCTTCATGAATCATGATTCATGTACAGTATACATGCATATTCCGCAATTTTTATTAAAGACCATGCTTGTACTATAAAATCACCCAATAAATTCGGCTAACGTAAACTACCAGAGTCAGTCTGCTACTGACTGCCGTGGTGTTCACATGGGTGGTGGCCTGGCTAAGACAGTCACCACCACCCAAGATACTCTAAAAAAACTTTTGAAATTTAGAGATAACAGGTAAGGAATTGATGTATGATTATACATGAAGAAGTTATCTTTATGTAACCCAGAATATAAATGACAACACTGGCTAAAATACCATGCTCTGTTTGGTAGTATAGGTAAAGACATTGGCCATTGGCTGGCAGTTCATGTGCAGTTCTGCCTTACAAGTTCAACTGAGCTCCAGTCTATATAACTGGCTTTTAGAATACCATGTAGGTACCACAGCTGCAAGTCATACTTGTACTTGTAGACACACAACTATCAGACATTTGAATTCAACTGTGAGGAGGGCATTTCCAAGTTGCAATTATGCAGTTAGACACTTTGAAACAACTTTGACAGGCTGATTTGAGAGTTTTTATTTGAACACAAGGTTGATTTTCTAAAAACTGAAAGTTGTTTTGACTATGTAACTTTGTTTAAGTCATTCTTTGTCATTCTGTATGGTTTCATAATGTTACTTTGAAAACCAGTAGAAAAAAATATTTGAATCTTGTTCACCAGTAGGGGTGGGTACCGGTACCGTGTACCGGTACAAAACCGGTATTTCTTATTGGACCGGTCCAAAAAAAACGGTCCGTAAAAAATCAGTGGACCGGCCTATGGACCGATTAGAAAATTCATAGTACCAGGCTACCAGCAGGCGGCCACATAACTGGTCTAAGAAAATACAAAACAGCAGATTTAAGTGTCGTTTTCGAAAACTTTAGCTGTGAATCATATCTAGAAACACTTAAAGGATGAGTAAAGAGATGGCGAGGAGAGTATAGTTATAATTTTGAGACAAAGTGCAAACCTAAGAAATTATATCGTTCCAGACATGACGCTTTGATACTTTTGCGTGTGTCTCGCTCTCCAAAATATGATGTACTGCGACACTACTATATTCAGGTACAGGTACAGGTCCGGACCTGGACCTGACCCTCTGGACCTGGACCTGGACCGGACCTGAATTTTATGTACCGGTACCCATCCCTATTCACCAGTATTATGCTAATCTTCTCCTGCCTTTGTTTCAAGCTGGAGTCAGTCTGGGATTTTTATGTGTTTATGTAGTTATGGGGGCCAATCCACCTTTCAAACTACAGCAAGGCCCACAGTGGGAAGCACTTCCTGAATTAGTTTATCAGGGTGCAAAATACTTTTTTGAGCCAGGTTGCCCATGTTGCAACCTAGGGCAAAGGCTAGGTTGCACATCCTTCAAGGATTTCTTCAAATCAAGCTCGTATGTAGCGTATAATACTACTAATATTTCAAAATATAAATTAGATAGTATTGTGTTCCCATTGACCTAACAACATCTTGTTTAGCCGAGGGCAGTGTGTTTTCCTCTTTTTCAGCTCAAATTCCACAATCTATGAAGGGTTTTGGATGGTTTAAAAGGAAAAAGTGTTGATTTCTTTATTTCAATTGAAGAATTACCGAATTTTAAGAGTGACACTGTGTTTTTGTGAGCTTCCAGGGCTCCGATTGAGATCTTTGGCTCAAAATATAAGGTTGCACACTGCGCTTATGACCTGGGTTTGGAATCAACTTGCACCAACCGAAATCTTGTTGCACTGTGCAACGTACAACCAGGTATTTCGCACCCTGGTTTATGGTTCTGGCCCCTGGGCACAGAAAAAGGATTTTTAAGTTAGAATAATTGTACAAACAGAAAATAAGCAGCAAAGTACATGCACTTGTTATAGCTCCAGCCCCCATGGGTGCTTTCTGGTCTGTTCCCAAATTGAATTTTTGTGATTTGCAGACATGAATTTCATTTTTAGTTTGCTTGCACATGTAGTACAGTAAGTTCCATTCTTCATTTGCATGTCTTGTTTTCTTGCTATTTTCTGCCTTGTGACTTAACACTCTTATGTATTCATCTTCAAATACATGTATCTTGTATGATTTGACATTCATTAAGATATAGACTGTTCATATATTTTGTACAATTGTAATATAAATCTTGAAATACATTTTTCACAACTTTTCTTCACTGACCTTTGACTCAATGATTCAAACCTTGACCTACATTTGTACATGTACATGTGAATGTTTCTTCTGTAGTCTCACATGGTGAGTCCAACCTGTGTGAAGCATGTTCTAGAGAAGACGGGCCCAAGACTGAAGGAGCTCAACCTCTCCAGTAACAAACTGGTGGGAGCTCCCGGCATCTTCAAGTGCATCGCTGTAAGTAGTGCTATACTATAGCCTCAAGGTTTAGAAAAATGGGATGTTAAGATTATAATTATTTTGAAATATTGGTTTCATGGCAAATGATTGTCAGGTTCACATGAAAGCACACTAGTCATCCATGACAGGTGAAAATGTGCTTAGAATTTGTGTCAATACACTATTGGTTTAAATTTCTAGCTTCATACAATCACCATTTTTGTTGTTCTTGACATTGTGTAAGATTGTTGTTACAGGTATAATGTTATTTAACTAGGAACACTCCTAGCTATTTTGTGCAAGTAACTTTTTGTTATTACAGTTGTTGTTACAAAAAATGGAGGTATGATGTCTCCAAACTCTTGTTGTTATTGTTGTTGTTCTGCAAAATTGTTGTTATTTACCAGAGATGTCCCCAGCTGGAAGTGGTAGACATGAGTAACTGTTGTTGTTGTTATTTTATGTTGTTGTTTACCAGAGATGTCCCCAGCTGGAAGTGGTAGACATGAGTAACTGTTGTTGTTGTTATTTTATGTTGTTGTTTACCAGAGATGTCCCCAGCTGGAAGTTTTGGACATGAGTAACTGTTGTAATGGTTATTGTTGTTGTTGTGTGAGATTGTTGTTATATTGCTATTTACCAGAGATGTCCCCAGCTGGAAGTGTTGGACATGAGTAACTGCCTTTTCTCGTCGACACCGCTGCTGCCCATCGAGGCCCTGCAGACAGGCTGTCCCCTGCTCAGGGTCCTCAGACTGGCAGGGTCAGTCATGGCTGCTGGCAACGCTACAGCTGCTGTCCAGGTAGGGTGGACAATTAGAGTCTTACATAGCGTGCGTAGTCCAGTGATTAGTGGCCCTGTCTCTGGAACTAGAAGCGGTGAATTCGATTCCGGCTGTGTCGCTCACCCAACATGCACCCTGGAAAGGGCTGCAGTCCTTAGGACGGGACCGTTGGGACGTTAAGCCGTGGTCCACTGTTCATTGTGCTTGTCAAAAAAAGCTAGGGGAATTTCCCTGGTACAATTAACATGTAAAAACTGTACATAGTGTCTGTCTTCTCTGTCACAACCAGTGGAAGAATAGCTCTTCAGTGAGCTACAGCTGGATCAGCTGGATCGAGATCACTTTTTGAACTTTTTCGAAAAAAATGTGTAGTCTTAATGTGTAACTGTTAGCAAGACAAGTCCATGTCCGCTAGATATCCAATTACGAAATGAGGTTAAACTTTCTTTATGCTACCTGTTAGAAAGTGCATCAGACAGTTGTAAAAAGACTTCGCTTCTTTGTAAATACTAATAATTTGAGTAACTATGGATCTTACAGCTTAAATGTTGTACGGTACTTGTACCGATTCAGGATGGTTCCCCTGGCTTCCCCGAGCTCCGTGAAGTCAGCCTGGCCAGTAACACACTACTGACATCAACCTCCGTCAGCGACAACTTCATCTGTAGGTAAGGGATCTTTTCCAAACAGGAGCTGGTTGTTTGAATACAGTTGGAGAAACACTGTGTGCATAAAGGAAACGCTTTTCAATCAATGTCTTATGACAAACCTTGACCTGTACGGTCACCCGTTACATCAACCCTTGCCTTACAACAATTCTCAGGTTGTTGAAGACCTCATACAAGCTGAAGCTGCTTGACCTCAGGGGGTGTTCAAATGTCAACACAGCAGGACTCCAGAGTCTGCCTGTCACCTGTCTGGAACAGTTCTTCATCTCCAACACCAACAACATTTGCTACAGCTATGAAGGGATAGAGACCATCATCCAAAAGGTTGGAACTGCTTTGCTCTCTTGTTAGATCATAATGCTCAGTTTCTAGCAGGGCTGTCTGCAGGACCCGTACTTCCGAAATTTGCTTGTTGGGACGGGAAAAAAATTCAACCCTTTCCATCCAAGAAATATCAATTTCATGACCTGAAGCTGATGAAAATGTATTTTTGTAAGCCTAGAATGACAGATTCAACATTGAAAATCATTAATATGAGCTCCCAAACACTGAGTAGAATGGAAAAAATTTAAAGCTGGAGACAGCCCTGGTTTCTAGCTAAAAATACAGAAAAGTGAAGTTAGATTTTGTTTTCATAGCCATATTCCAAGTTTTCAAGGGCACCATGGTTCTGGTGGAGCCCCAACATTTCATGATTTAAAAAAAATCAATGCCTGTCATGCTTCCAAGTTCTTCAGTAAAAAATGGCCCACTCATTTCTGACATGCAACTTTACAAAAATGTGGTTCCAGTAGTTTTCTATTGAAAAGATAGTTTAAATCTTGACCATGCTACCATCTACCAAAGCAGATGAGCTTTTATTCTAATCTACTTGTCACTTCCACAGTGCCAGCACAGCCTGGTGGAGGTTGACCTGTCCTGGAATGTTTACGTAGACACAAACTTGGACAGAACTCTGAAGAAACTGTCCTCCTCCAGAAACAGCTCCCAGCTGAAGGTGTTGAACCTGAGTGGGACATGTGTGACTGCAGACATGGTCAGGTCAGAAGTTTCACTTATTTACAATTCAGACACATGTTCTCGGGTCTGCTTTCTTTGTGCAAGTTTTTTCGTGCTATCTTTATTTTCTATAGGTTCAGTTAGCCCAGGTTGCACAAGTTTTAAGTACATGTATGCTAAAATGATATTTCTAAGGCCTGGTCTATGAGATCTGGCCACTGCACATCAGTACATATCCATAATCTTCTTGATAATTGTGGTGGTGCTATGCCTGGATTCAAACTTTTTGGTCTAGAAGTAAGATTTATATAGACCATGGTTGCTACATGTTAGAGGTTCATTACTACATGAAAGATTCTTCTAACACAAAAGTAGGTCCACTTCCAATTAACTATGGATTTGTTTGCAAAAAGACACATACACAGAAGAGACATGGATCTTTTTTTTTTATAAAGTAAATGGAGAAGGCTTGATGAAAATGTTATCCTCCTGTAGGTCTGTTCTGGAGGGCTGTCCCCATCTGACCTCCCTGAACCTGACCTCATGTCGAGCCCTACCCCGCGGGATGAAGCAGCTGTTTGGTGAAGAGGCCATCGCTGAGCTCAGGACAAATGCTGCAGATATGTTAGCTTCTACCTCTGACCTCTGATGTAACCTTTCACATAAAGGCTTTGTGTCTGTTTTGTAACTAAGGCACTGAATAATTTCTGGTAAAAAAGAAGGTTTTTACGTTAAACTGCCTTTAGGGGCGTAACACGGCAGTTTTGTACAGGAATTACCAGCTGCGTAAGACCGAGCTGTAAGTTTTCACCTACTCACACTGCCACTGGGAGGGACCCTTACTCTTTATGATAAGTGTGGTGGGTTCTTTAAGGTGTGGCTCTTCTCAAACACTGGACCTTCTGTGGACACCCAAAGAGTTTGTAGAGTCAGAATACCATTATGTAAATACCATGTATCTAATGTAAATAGAGTCAGGATACCTTCATGTAAATACCATGTATCTCATGTACCAGGTATGGTACCTCAAGCATCAGATGTTCAATAGTCTACACGTCCAGGTTCTACATCATGGGTTTTCTAGCTATAGTCTCAAAGGCTCATTGATTTCGGCTTCATCTGTAAATTTTGAAAAGGTTGTAATGAATTGATGCTAAAATGTATTGACAACAGTTTTTACCATATGTACATGTTTTTCTGTCAAAGTATCATGACGCAATCAATGTCTACAAACAAGTCTCAAGGTGATGAAGAAATAATTGGTTTTAATATGCATTGAACTCTTTGTATATAATATATAATAGTGGTGGTAATATAAAAACTTGATAGTGATGTGTAATGTTATATGCACATGTAACGTTAACTCTAGCTGAAAGTTGGAACTAAGGAGTTGGATTTATTATAAAGATGCAAACTCCTACAGAGGCTATTTGGTGCCTTTTTTCACATAATGATAAGAAAGGGTAGTTCAGCCTGACCCCCTTACACATATCAGTTTCTCCCTGGACAACTTGCGAGTGAGTTATATAGGTAACTATCCACACTGCGCACTTATTGGATCATCCTTCATGTGTGATTAAGTTATGGGGAAATGCCGAAGTCGCGTGGCGGAGCCGGACCCTTGTAAACTGTTAATGTATGTGAACCGGGGTGGGTGGGTGGGGGGAAACTGGTGACTTTCCCTAGGAAAGAACCCTTCTGTTTCCCACCGAAAACCTCTAGAACTATCGTTTACTGGGTCGACCTCACCACGCTCCTCGGCTGTGCGGATGAATCCAAACAAGAGGCAGATGGGTGATCTTCCGCTGTACTTATTTGGTAGTGGGAATCATGTGATTCAGGATTAACCAATCAGTGCGCAGTGAAGATAGGTAACTATCCACACTGCGCACTTATTGGATCATCCTTCATGTGTGATTAAGTTATGGGGAAATGCCGAAGTCGCTTTGCCTCCTCACGTTCCCATGCTATCTTGTTACTTTAATTCTCATTAGATATTTCTCATATCTTACCCCCATCCTTATCATCTTTTTACCCCAACCTTATAGCCTTCCATATTTCAACTACCCTTTCTTATCCCTTACCCTTTCTAATAACCACAGCAGACGCTCATTCATGCTTCACCGTTTTTAATTACACCAACCTTCAACCATCGGAATTATTGTTATACGTCAAAAACATTTCATCTGAAATATCGACACTTGTTTTCTTATTTAAACTCCCGTCTTTCTTTTTACCCCTACCTTTTGACCCTTTCTGATATGTTCTCCTCCCTAAATATTTATTTCATACTATTGGGGTACCGCACTGAGAGTCTCTTAAACGCCTTTAACACCAACAACTCGCTATTTCCCCTTTAATTGCCTTACCCCTTCCTCAGACATCAAATGTGTTGCTAGACCTCCTGTTTTCCTTATTCTTAATACTTTTGTAAACCCGTCTTTGCCATTACCCCACACAACATTACTCCTTCTGGGCGAGTCCCGTATGGGCGGATGAGGCTCCTATTCATCCCAAAGCAAACACGTTGTATATACCATCGTAGCGTTTCCACCCAACCATAATTTACGCACCAGAGTTGAATGCCAGCAAACACCAAGCATGAACGGACAGAAGTCAGCACATGCGCACCGTTATACAAAAACCGAAATTGCGACATATACCGGTGTATCTTTGAGGATACATTTGAGGGTTCTTCGGTGAAGTAGGCCAGGCAGTGAGTTCCAATTGTTAACAACTCTGATTCCAAAGGACTTCCTACGTACTGACGTTTTCGCCAGAGGCACGTTCAACCTTTATAACAGTGCCCTCTTGTGTTGCCCTTATTCCCCGACAGTGGAAGAAACGCCCATAATCTATTCTTTCTTTCCTGGTTGCAATCTTATAAACCTGAATCATATCCCCTTTATCTCTTCTAAACTCTAAACTAAGCCATGTCGTAAACTGTGAATACTAAGTTGTGTTTCTGCGGATCGCTTGGCTCTGAATCTATGTTGGCAGTCCGTCAAATTGCTGTAACGTTCTCAGTGCTTCATGACATGGCTATGAATAATGTGTTCGAGTTCTTTGCAGGAAATGCCTCGGAGGGGTACAGGGATGTCCGAAAAATGGCATGTCTGTGGAGTCTGCCTCTGTAAATACACTTTAAAACTGTGAACTGAGTGCCTCTGCTTTTGTCTCGCTATCACTAATCAAGGAAAACCCAGTCTTTAGAGGGGCTACCCCGACAAGTTCTCTCCCTAGGACTTTATGTACGACCAGAATGTTATGGGTTTGTCAGTTATAGCTTCCCCCAGTATCTCTGCCACATATTTTAAATGTGCTGCTCTCATGCTTTTCTGTACCCCCCTTTTGTATTAATTTTCCATCATGTCTTCCCTCTAGCCCTGTTCTCTTAGCTTTATTGTAGAGACGTTGCAATTGCTTCTTACGACAATGCCTTCTTGAGTTTCTGTTGAACCAAGGCAGGTTGTATCTGCTTGATGTTGTTTTACTCGGGATATACCTGTTCATCGTGTGCTTGATTTTGTCTTTAAGATCGCCCTACTTCTGTGCCACGGATATGTCCTTAGTTCGTTTAGTAAAATAGTCCATACGGTCACTCTTGATGGCCGGTTCATCAACTTTCGTTCGATTGTACACCTTTCTCTTGGGTTTTGTATTCTGTTTGGGTGCCAGGTTAACGTCCATCAATACCATGTCGTGGTCACTTATTCTCAGAACTACTGTGGTCTTTCCAATTATGCTTGGGTTATTAACTAAGACCAGGTCCAGGAGATTGCCATTCCTAGTTGGCCCCTGGACTTTTTGGAATAACCCATGGTTATCCACTAGGTGCGGTAGCTTCTCCTTCTGAGCATGCCCTGAATGGCTGCCCTGAGCGTTATCTGTTGTGCTAGCATCCCAATTCATACCAGGTGTGTTAAAGTCTCCAAGGATGATCACATTGTCCGAGTTAACCTTAGATCCCATTTTACCACTCGACTTGTCAAGTTCCTCCAGGCTATTGTCCTGGTCTGATGGAGGTCTATAGTATGTACCAATTATTAGCAGTCCTGCAAGTTGAGTTTGTGTCCAAAGGATCTCACCGCCTGTCTAGATCAGGCCTGTGGGTGACAATCATATCATCCCTGTTAGTCTGTCTTCGCGGAGTGCTAAGCAGTTGTCAGGGGAAATGTCACTACTCGCTATATCTTGATTGAGCCATGACTCTGTACCTGCTATTATATCTGGTTTGTACATGTCAATTACAGTCGCCAGTTCAGCATTTTTGTTTCGAACCCTCTGACCGTTTGCCGGCAGGAGTCTACCATTGGTCTTTTTGCGACCATGACCCCTCATATTAGGGTTGCCCTGCTTAAATCTAAGTGGATTGGATGTAGCCATAGGGGTTCGTCTGTCAAGCTTGCACTAGAACTTAGTGTATCAAACGAATTTACTGAATGAAAAACATCGTGAGTAATGTCACCTAGCTGATGCAAAATTGGGTATGCCACAGTCACAGCATCTCCACGAGTATGATTTGTGGGTTTCTAATGTAGTGTACACCTGAGAACATAACTCAACGCAGTCTTTAATAATACTGCAGTCGTCACAACAAGTAGCAGCATGAGTATTTTGTACAGCTTTGTTGCCGGGAAAATTTGGCGGTCTTGGCCCTGGGTTGATTTCAACATCCCCGCTTAAAAGCGAGACCATAATCAGTGACAACTTTATACTATCATTAGGCATCATTACTTTCTTGTGGCTGGAACGAGTTGCACCCCACTGTGCTTCAACATACACGCAAACGTGGCCCAATCAGAGGTGCATTCAGCTCTGAAAGTACATGTGACGTGTACTTCCTTTATTCCTGTTTACGTTTTGACTGTGATCCTGGCTCAGCCTTGCCCTTCATTTGATAAAACGCCAGGAGTATGCATGTATAGTGGAGTTCCATTTTGTTATTGCAGCGGGACCCACCGCTTATGTTATTCCCGCGGTACCTATTCACCGCTCCTTTCCAGTGGGACCTGTCCACCGCTCCTTCCTTTCCAGCGGGACCAAATATCAACCTCTCCTTACTTTCCAACGGGCCCAATATCAACCGCTCCTTACTTTCCAGCGGGACCAACTATCAACCGCTCCTTCTTTTTCAGCGGGACCGAATATCAACCGCTCATTCCTTTCCAGCGGGACCGAATATCAACCGCTCCTTCCTATCCAGCAGGACCGAATATCAACCGCTCCTTCCTCTCGAGTGTTTCCCACAATATGAAACACCAGCCATACGCGAATGACTGACCAACGCTACTCGGTGTTCGCACACTAAAAGTGCTAGCAAACACCAAGCACGAAACGATCAGAAGTCCGCACATGCGCGCCGTTTCCCACAATATGAAACACCAGCCATACGCGAATGACTGACCACCGCTACCCGGTGCTCGCACACTTAAAGTGCTAGCAAACACCAAGCACGAAACGATCAGAAGTCCGCACATGCGCGCCGTTTCATCACAATATGAAACACCCGTCATACGCGAATGACTGACCAACGCTACCCGGTGCTCGCACACTAAAAGTGCTAGCAAACACCAAGCACGAAACGATCAGAAGTCCGCACATGCGCGCCGTTTCCCACAATATGAAACACCAGCCATACGCGAATGACTGACCACCGCTACCCGGTGCTCGCACACTTAAAGTGCTAGCAAACACCAAGCACGAAACGATCAGAAGTCCGCACATGCGCGCCGTTTCATCACAATATGAAACACCCGCCATACGCGAATGACTGACCAACGCTACCCGGTGTTCGCACACTAAGAGTGCTAGCAAACACCAAGCACGAAACGATCAGAAGTCCGCACATGCGCGCCGTTTCATCAATATGAAAACACGTCACACCATCACGGCCCCCTCAGCCAAAGCTACTCAAAGTTTGCACGATGGAAGACGTAACAAACCCCGAGCACAAATGACCGAAGTCCCGTATGTGTACGTCGTTTTCCCCTACTGAAACACCCGCCATACGCGAATGACTGACCAACGCTACCCGGTGCTCGCACACTAAAAGTGCTAGCAAACACCAAGCACGAAACGATCAGAAGTCCGCACATGCGCGCCGTTTCATCAATATGAAAACACGTCACACCATCACGGCCCCCTCAGCCAAAGCTACTCAAAGTTTGCACGATGGAAGACGTAACAAACCCTGAGCACAAATGACCGAAGTCCCGTATGTGTACGTCGTTTTCCCCTACTGAAACACCCGCCATACGCGAATGACTGACCAACGCTACCCGGTGTTCGCACACTAAGAGTGCTAGCAAACACCAAGCACGAACGATCAGAAGTTCGCACATGCGCGCCGTTTCATCAATATGAAAACACGTCACACCATCACGGCCCCCTCAGCCAACGCTACTCAAAGTTTGCACGATGGAAGACGTAACAAACCCCGAGCACAAATGACCGAAGTCCCGTATGTGTACGTCGTTTTCCCCTACTGAAACACCCGCCATACGCGAATGACTGACCACCGCTACCCGGTGCTCGCACACTTAAAGTGCTAGCAAACACCAAGCACGAAACGATCAGATCTCCGCACATGCGCGCCGTTTCCCACAATATGAAACACCAGCCATACGCGAATGACTGACCAACGCTACCCGGTGTTCGCACACTAAGAGTGCTAGCAAACACCAAGCACGAACGATCAGAAGTTCGCACATGCGCGCCGTTTCATCACAAATGAAAACACGCCATAACCAGAAACTCTCCGGTCCACGCAACTTGATATTCACACACTAACAGTGACACCAAGCGCGAACGACCGGGATTCCGTACAAGCACTGTTTTCCAAAATACAATAACACATAGTACACACAATGAAACCATGATGCAAAACATTAAAACAGTACCAAATCAACACCTGTTACCAACAATCGACATCAAAATTTAAAATGGAAAAACGCCCAACTACTCAAAGCTAAAATAAACTGAGCCACTCCTTACAGCTGGCTCACTTGCGCAATCCATACCCGGGCCTGAAGTAATCCTAGAACACCCAACTGTACATCCCCTTTCTCTCGGTAAAGACTCTCGGCAGTGGTACTCACTGCGTGCCGCATCTGCTGTTATTGCGGAGTGACTGTTGCCGCAGCTGCCCCTGGATCTCCTGGCCCATCTTTCTATTAAAGGTGAAGAGGATGCTGCCATCGTCCTGGGGAACTTCTCCTGCATCCCTTTATTAATAGGCGAGTCTGTATACAAATACAAACAAAACATTTATAAACAGCCTGACAATAACCAAAATCATCCGCAAACCGAGGAGAAAATTAAACACATCTCAAACCCGTGAACTCCAGGTGCGAGAAACCCACGGATGCAGACACGTTCAACGACATTGCGGGCGAATTCCAAGTGTTCTGGGCCAGCAAGGCTTGCTGATTCTGTCGCCCTAACGGAGCGGACGGAGTCCGTCGTTCCCCCGGCGCCAGTGGAGCCTGCAACCCCTGTCACTGGTCCTGGTGAAGCCCGCTGCAACAGCGTCAGTGTAGCCAAGGCAGCTGGAGGCGGCGTCCACGGCATCCACTGCACTTTAATCGTGTCCTCTATCTGGACGGCTCGGATTTTGGTGGCCAACTGTAACTTCATTACCAAAGGAACAGCAAGTCAGGGACACGGATAAAACACCCAAAGCACCTAGTACCTAAGACCCACTCGAGCAGTCCTCCGCCATGCCGGCACACACCGAACATGGTCACAAGGGATTCTTGTCACGAGTTTCCCTCCCTTTCTAAACAAAGTCACTTCCAAACCCCGTTCCAAACCAAATCCTTACAAAATGCCCTCCCAAAGCACAATATCAAATGCAAATCACGCAGCTGCAAAACGCTAACGCCCGACACACACCTACACCAATGCAAATCAGCAAAAATTCAAGAACTCCAACAAATAGCAACAGCCACCTTACCGTACTCTCCACCCAAACCTTTATCTTAGCTAAATCTGTCGCTCTAACGGAGTGGACGGAATCCGTCGTTCCTTCGGCACCAGTGAAAACCGCATCCCCTGTGGTGCCGATGGCGCCCACCGCAGCGACGTCAACGCAGCCGAGGAAGCCGGCGGCGGCACCCTCCTCGGTATCTCCTGTCTGGGCCATTATGTCTGGACGGCTCGGGTCTCGGTGGCCATGCTGTAACTTCAATACCAAAAGAACATCAACGTCAGAAACACGGATGGGACACCAAAAAACACCTAAAACCCACTCGAGCAGTCCTCCGCCATGCCGGCACACACCGAACATGGTCACTATGGGATTCTTGTCACGAGTTTCCCTCCCTTCTAAGATAAGTACTTCAACCACGTTCCAGACCCATTCCTCCCAAAGTGCCCTCCCCGCGCACAATATCAAATGCAAATCATGCAGTGCAAAAGCCAGAAAAGCTGACGCCAGACACACACCTACACAAATGTAAATCAACACGTGTGCAGACGGCGTTCGAAAAAGAATAAATCAAAACTTCAAGAAAACGGCAACAAATAACAAGTCACTTTACCGCACTCTCCACCCAAACGCTGTACTTAGAGGCTTCACCTCGTCAGCAAGACACAGGGTTCTAGTGTCCGTCGGTATTCCGACCTTCAAACGTGACGAAACATCGTTCGCTTCCCGACGCAGTCACGGACGACCACACCGAGTGCCTGGCCCGCATGGCTTGCCGCATCTGTCGCCGTATCCTAGCGGCCTGTTTCCCCTCGGGCTGTGGCCGCCAAAAATCTCGGTCCAGAAGAACTTGCCCGGCCGCCCGGCACACTTCCCCCGCAACAAAAACTCTCCACAACGGCAAAATGCGTTCGTGCAGCCGAGGACCTGGTCGTGAACTCACTCGCGACCTCCGGCGGCGCGGATGAATCCAAACAAGAGGCAGATGGGTGATCTTCCGCTGTACTTATTTGGTAGTGGGAATCATGTGATTCAGGATTAACCAATCAGTGCGCAGTGAAGATAGCTATAAGTTTACGTGTACAATATGTTAGGGGACAACAAGAGAAAGCCTACCGAAATTTTTCTAGTTTCAAAATGGTAAGACATTGTCGATATCGAATTCTAATAAGAAGATGAACCAACGTTTTTAGTCAATGGTATTCTCTTCAATTTCTGTCGGAAAATTGATGGAAAACGTTCAAAACGAAGAAAAAACGTCATGTTTGTTGTCACTTCCGGGTTTGCTATAGCCACCCCTCTCATGTGTCATCATGGTACAGCCCTTGTCACCACGACGCCAAATGCCGCCCTGCGATTGGTCAGTTCAGTCATCTGACCCGATTGTAGCAACAGTTGCTAGGGAAACAGACCACGCCCCTCCCCGCTACACAACAGCGAAAAACATTGAGTAGCGTGCGAGTTGATAGGCAAGGGCGATCGCCGGCTCAATTAGAAGGATTTCTGCGGCTCCCGGACGTCCAAACCACGAGGAACAGGTGAACAAGATGGCACAGGACCGGATAGGACTGTACAGAGACTCCATGAACGACAACCCGCTTTTGGCCAAGGTAAGAAGACATTCTGTGACATTTCGGCACCATGTGGTTATCAGACCGAAGAGATTCAAGTGCCCTTAAATTAAATCAGAGTGTCTCGCACTTTTCCCAGCTTAATTTACAAAATTCTGACTTTGCCACACTGCTTTTACTGGTTGTCATAATTTTGGATATCTGTGCCCTTCTATGACATTATACATATGGACGTTATTGTTTTGTTGACGTTCAATTTTTGGTTGATAACGTTAGAATCAGGGGGAGGGGGGTTAGCTGAATGGTCTTTTTTTCACCAATGTTTACCATTCAAATTAATTCTACCTCTTATCTTTCCTTTTGAAAAGTGCTGTCTGGTGAAAATGCTCAATTAATAGTTTTCTTTTTCCCCTGAAAAGGAATATTGGGTTACCTTAATGATTGCAAGCGTTGAAGTAGTGAATTTTCAGTTTGTTTTGCTGTATGTTTGTTACTGTATCATAGCCACCAAGCCAAGGAAGTTTTCCCCAAGGCGTTAACAACAACAGATCATGTTACAAGATTTTCTTTAGAGATAAACAAGAAACCAGCGTGTCTAGTCTAGGATATGATGTCCAGTGGTCTGCAGAGCAGAGACATTTGTAAAAGAATAAAATTTCTGCAAAAGATACAAATTCAGACTTTATCGTGATCTTGAAGTAAACTTGTTTTAGCTTTAATACAATATTTGAGCATCACTTATCTTGTTTGTAAGATAGCTTAATTTGCCTCCACAACAAAATCAAAAGGGTGTATTGTAGAATTTAAAAAACCTCCCTTCAGATTAACATTTGCAACTACATTGCACAATGTAATTTTCAATATATTTGTGTAAATTTTCACAGTTCCAGCATTGCTTAACAACACAAAAGCAAGCCGTGTGAAGTCCCCTACCGAAAACTCCCTAGGCGGAAAGTGCACTTTCATAGGCTGTGAATATAGCTATGCAATGTAATGTAAGGTAAATTCAAGTTATGATGTAGAAAAATGACCCAAAATAGACATTTTCTTTAAATGTTTCGATTGGCCAGATTCTACAATATGCTCCTTTAAAAGACTATGGGTCAAACACCAATTGACAACACTTTCATTGGTTGCTCATGTAAAGCAGAAACATTGCTTTTACATCAGACACAGAATAATGCTTGAACCAAGCCCAGCTCCTTAAGTTCCGCTGTCAGAATTTAAGGTAACGAGGTAATGTTACACCAAAACCTTCAGGTGCAAGGGGGATAGCCGTCACTAAAGCCATTCCTTAGGTTTACCTGAAAACATATCCGACTTCTATCCTAACATGGCTGGACGAGCGTGCGTTGCGGGGCATTGGATACAAATACTGTCTTTGTTTGGTCAAAGAATAAACCATCGGACTGTTTTGTTTGGCGCTATTGACATCTAACATTTGACTCCAAAACACCCAAACACGTCCACTCAACCTCAATAGCAGTGTTATGGTCCTCTTCAGGGGTTAAGTTCCCAGTTTTAAAGGTACCCCCTACCTAGATGGGCTTGAGGTGTGTTTTTCAGGGTGGGTCTCTCTAATGTCAGATTTGCAACACCTGTTCTGTATAAGGTGTTGCTATGGTATCTTATTTTCACCAGTAACTGTTTGATTTTGTATTTATCCTATATTAGCTTATAAGTTATCATTTCTTTATTTTTATACCAAAATGAACAGCATAAAATAGGGAAAGTAACATTAACTGGTTGTCACGCCGGTCAGATGACATTGCTGTTATTACATCAGCATACCTTGTAAATGAGAAAAGCTTTCCATTGTAAGTGCTGTAACAAAGTTTGACTGTAACCTGCCCAAATGCAATAATCTTCTTCCAGTGAGTGAAGCAAATTGTGAGAAGGATGTTTGTCCAAATTCGATTTTTCCCTTTAAACTCCTGGATGACAAGATTGATGTAATTCCCACTCAAATCTAGGAGTTTTCATCAAAATTGATTAGTAATAACTTATACCTGTACTTTCTTTGAAATTGCACATTATGGTACTTCTTAGAAATTTGTGCACTTAGCCTTTAATGGTAACATTGACTATCCTCTGTTTCATCAGCCAGCAAAACCAGTGAGGACCAACTTAATCTCCTGAATTTTTAAAGACTGTCATGGGTGACAAATGTCCAGTTGTATCACATCTAACATGCATCACTTTTCCTTTGTTAACCTTAAGCACTCTGAAGTAGCCATTTGGCACCCAATTCCCTGTTGGTTAGGTTTAAAAAGAAAACCTGTTAATGGTGCAAAATGGCAGACCTCTTGCTGAATTATTGACGAACAGCCCATGAAAGAGTGAATTACTTTCCGTAGCAACGTAACTCTAGTCTTGACCACCATTTCCTGTTAGGTTTAGGTGGAATTGTAGCAGTTTTTATCTGTATGAGACTCAACAAAACATGACAGGGAGATGTTGTGAAAAGTTTACTATAGAAACCTCTGTGCTTTTTCTTTTTGAAATCCTTTCCCTTTTTGAGATCAAACCTTTTTTCACATGATTAGGTTTCTAAGAGGCAGACTGAAGTATTGTTAAGTGCCTTGGCTGCCAGAGCCAGACAAAATTTCCCCTTGTCAGCCATTGTTAGCCACAGCAGCATTGAAGACAGGAATGCATCTTGGGATATTGCCATGGTAACAGACCAGGTGTGCTTCAACATTTAAATGGTAAAGATCATCTAGTAAAAATCTTCATACCGGTATGTAAAAGATTGTAGTAACTGTACAGTTGTAGATATTACTAAATTAAGTTGAAGTGGAAAAGGCTTGAGGTGATTCAGTTGTTCGTGAAACGATGACAAGGGTTCTTCGCACAGTTGAAGTGTGACTGTCGGACAAAAGTGTCTGGGATATCTGAAAAAGTCTGGTAATTGATTTTTGGCTCTGAAAAGCCATTGAGTTATATTAACAAGGTGTAAGAACCCCTAAGATCATTCCAGACTGTTTTACATAGAGTGTAACTACAAATGCTCTTTAGATACCATTGTTTTTCTCATATACATTTGTTCTCTTGTAAATCAACTGCTACCAACTCCCAAACACTGTAACCAACACAAAGGTGGTGTCAAAAGTCTACCTCAGGATGGAGAATGCTAGAAACATGCCAGGCTAATTAATGATTTATCTTTTTAGTCAGAAAGTTTACTTAACAACTATATTCAGAAACAATAGAACAGGTGCATGGCTACAGTCAGGACCAATACTATGTCTAACCCAGATGTAGAGGAGGACTATTCATAACTTCTTTATTCTGTCACAACCAATATTGATAACAGTTCTAGAATTGGATTGTTGCATGCACCAATGGTATCCATCACAAAAGCCAATAGCAGGAGAAAAGCAGACTAAACAGTCTTTACAAAGTGTTTTGTTGTTCCCTGATTATGAAGTTATATGCGCAGATGTTCATGTAAGTTCACATCATTCCTAAGCATTTTTCTCAAAGGTATAATGGGATTTTTTTATCATTGACATTTACAGAAAGACATTGATGGCAAAATGATCTGCATATTCTGATGTCACATAAATCTACACTTTACAAACATCAATTTTTTCCATTCTTAAAAAATGCAAGTTCCTTTCTTCCTTCCAATTACAATAGTCGTCACCATGCACATATGTATCCAACGCTCTCAAGATATTTGCATTTCATTTGTTTATTGAATATGTTGCATACATGGGTGTATTTCTTTGATCAGATTTTTTGATAACACTTTATTTTCTGTCCATCCCTCAGTCCCAGCTTGGCAGACCACTGAAGCGAGGCTTCTCCCTGCCTCCCGATGACTTCACATACGGCAGACCGAACACAGGGAAGGACGGAGGCACTGCTGAAGGTAACAACACATCTTGCAGTTCCACAACAGTCCTCTAGGTGGCATATCAGAGCTGCCCAATACATTCGTATAGTCTCAGCTGCAGTTTTTGGCATTGCACATACATGTACATCGTTATTCCCATTTAACTATTGAATATCAATGGCATATTTAATTTACTTACACATGCGGTGGTTGAGATGTCCTTGCAGTTCCACAATAGTCCTCTAGGTGGCATATCAGAGCTGTACAGTGTATTCAAATTATCTAAGCTGCAGTCTGCTTTCTTACAACTAGAGGGCGCTTCTGGCACACTGGGCAGAACAATTCTCCCTGTCATCGCCTTGGAGCAAAATTGTCTCAAATCGTCCAACAAATCATTTGCGTCTCATTTCTAGATTTTGTCTACTATCAAACAAATTGCAAGTGCTTCAGACAAAAAATTCCAAATCTAAAATGGTGTTGTAGCTAAATTTTGCTCTATACATCAAAGTATTTCCTCATATGAAAATGCATTATTCCTCCCACTATTCACCTGTCTTGTAGATTGTTTTATTGCCCAATTCTAAATTACAAACTACTGTACACAGAAAAGAGTTTGTATTAAAGACTCCCCTGAGACTGCTTAAAATGGTACAGTCCTACTTCACAGGTGGGTGTGAATTGGAGCCACCTGTTTCAAAACCAGTGTTACATTAGTAATACATGCTGTTGTTTATCCAGGAAAGAAAGATAACCAACAGTTCAAGTGGACATAACTGATATAACATCTTTTGTATGAGATAGATGAGGATTTCTCATTAAAAAGAAACACCTAACTTGAAAAAAAACATACAGAAAGTCTCTTGTATAGCTTTCTTCCAAAAAATCTTAAGATATCAGTGCCTTGTTTGAGACCCTTTTTCACTTCTACAAAAGTCATCAGCAACTCTTTGCTTGCCAAAACCAGCTTAAACAAATGGAGGAGAAAGAAACAAGCCAAAATGTCATAGTTGGTCATACCAAGAAACACGGTTTTGATTCGAGGTGTAAAGCACATTTGGTTTCATCAGCTGAAAATTGTGTTTTTGATGGCACAGTCATATTTCCTCCTCCATGTGATATTTGTAGTATATAAAACCCATGATATTGCCATGTCAATGATGTCATAATACTGGTACACTTGTAATACTGTCAGAAAAAGATCAACCAAATACATATGACTTGGGTAACTTGGCATTTTAAAATGGCACAGTTGATCTATTTAGACTTTAGGTTTTCTACCAATCTAAGTGGAGAGAAATGACATCACCCTTAGCTCACTCTTCTGGCATTTCTTCCTTTCTACAATTACTGCCCTTTCAACCACCACTGGCTATTACACCACTTAATGGGCGGGTCCCGGAGTATTTACCCATATTGCTCTCAAGTCGTCTCTCCCTAATTAAAGACCACGTTAAGTAAATTAAAAGGTTCTTAAACGACAAGTGTCCGGTCTGACACAAAGCTTGCCCGTTTGCGGGTGAGAAAAAATTGTTGTGACGTGAGATCACCCCAGTTGGGTGGTTAGAGAATGAGTGGTAAGTGGTGGGGAGGGCGCGGTGTCTCCGGCAATGGGCATCTCTCAAGAAATTACATGCTGTCTTACTTTTATGGTAGGAAATTACAGGCAGTTCAGTTCCTTCGTTTGCATGAATCATACACAAGCTGTCTTCATTGCGATCTCTGTTCAACAAGAAGCAAAAGAGGACAAACTTGAGTTAACGGGCTAAGTTGACAAGACATATTCAAATTGACAAAGATACTTTAGATTTATAAACTCATTCTGTTAGAATTTCACGACACTTGCAATACTGTCAGAAAAAGATCTAGCAAATATTTATGACTTGGGTAACTTGGCATTTTAAAATGGCCCAGTTGATCTATTTAGCAATGCATTCCTGTTGTGACTTTCATTTCAAAACATTTCAGAATCAGCAAAGAAAAATATTGCTGCCAAACATTTTTTTCTCTGTGCATATGAGCATCCACAAAACATGGGAAGCTATTTACTGGACGGTTAACTCTTCAAGGAAGTGTTGCATGGAAAACTGGCATGCTTGCCATTGCAAGTTGTATGTCTCCCATCCCCCAACAAGACCGAGTTGTATTTGAAAGGCAATGATGCTTGCGATGGCGAGTTACAACCCTGCCAACGCAACAAAACAGAAGCTATGTTTGGCAGGCAACGGTATTTGCTGCTTATTCCGGTATCTGGACTGTTTTCTTTGGTAAATTTCTGCCATTCTAAAATTGGTACATACTGACGATGCCCTAAGAGCTGAAGATATTGTTGTCCCTCGCTCGACCATAAAGCGTTCAAAAGTCCTGGCATTTGTTTACCGCATACGCCACGTTGCCGGGATGTCGTAGGTTTTGTGTCGGCCATGGCAAGTTAGGCTTCTAATATGACGCGGCTGCGGCTAATTTGAAAAGAATCGGTTTCCTGACTCGTCTTTTCACAAGGCTGAAGTTGGGTGAATTGTGCGGCAAGTTGAGCGTAACCCGCTGTCAAAAGGCGTTTGCACAAAGCAGAAAAGGAACTTGGATAAGCATCCTGTTTGATGTTCTGCACAGTTTCATTCCTCTGTTTCTCTGTCTGCCCATTTTGAAGTCTTTAAGAGGTTTGTCTTCAAAAACAATGTAGCCACAGCTTTCTGTTGTGGAAAACTGTAAAAAGTTCAGAACAGCGCTTCTTCCAAGCGTGAAATTGAACGTCAAACTTCACGCTTCCTTTATGTACTAATTGTGTTTGTCTTCGTTGGAGCATAAAAACTCACAGCGTAAACTTGACCATGGATGGTTTGGTGCTTAAAGTCTCCACGACAAAACTATGCCAGCTGGTTCAACGGTTGATCCTCGCTTTCCAAACTGTTGCCGTGTATTTTGTTGTCAAGCCGGCCTCGGGTTTCTTCGAGATGACCAAAAAATGGTATAGCTTAGCACATATTTTAGTACAATTTGTTTAAGCATTAAAATTGCATCATTATAGTAGCATTAAAGTATGAGAACAATGTTGGCCAATTTCGGATAGGAAATCCAACGGTGTTCTCAAGTTAGCCGTGATTTGGCAGTCTCCCCACCTGCTAGCCCATTCTTACACCTCAAAGTGTACCGCAAAGCCAGAAAGTTTGTCCGAAAGATCCAATTGTATTATGTTGGAGACTTTTTTCCAGCCGATTATACTAAGTGTTTCCTGTAATGACATCCTACAAGTCGGTGCAAATCGATTCTCCTTTCGAAGACTTGATCCTCAGATCTTCCGCACAATTTGTGGCGTGTACTTATGTGAGACATTGAATCCTGTGTACACTTGTAATATCTGAGCCCTTTCAGAGCCTAACTCCCGGTAATTGCCCTTTATAGCATCCAGGTCTTCTCGTACATACCGCATGGCTTGCATCACTTTGTTCCCATTGTTTGCCTTAGAGCTTAAATTTTCTTTGAAATGGGCAGAAAATGGTGGCCGTAAAGGCGAACAACCTGAAATTACCACACCTCCGCCTGATCTCCATAAAGACGGTTATTTTTGGCGTTGGTTGCCAAAGATGGCGCATAAGCTACCAACTTTATCGCACCTTCCGCTGCTTAGACCTACAAAGTGTTGAACACTCAAGCTGGATTTTGTCGACAAAAGGAAGGGTTTACCGACTTGCACAATAGAAACTCAATACCCCATTGAGACTCAATAGGTAGAATAGGTTTGGATTGTTCCGTGTAGCAGTTTTCAGCTCAGTATACATGTGCAAAGCGTTTGCTAAAGATGTACAGTGCCCAACTATTGTGCAACAGGAAATGTGTCAGACTACTTACATGTAGGTTGTGGTCATGTCATTATCATACAATGCAGATCTTCAAAGACCTTCAAACCTCAAAGTCTAAAAAGAAGTAGATCCGACAGATTAACAAATTGTGAAAGCTAGATCTATAAGAAAGGTACTGAGTCATGACTGTCAAAAACTGGCTTTAAAAACAACACACGATGGGGCACTTTTGAACTGAAATCTAATTGGATTAAAAACTTAAATCTCTCAAATTATACACCAAATCATTTCCTAGAGACTTCATCCTATATAGCTAAATGCATGACTTTGATTGTGGTGTATTTAGTATTACATGCATATTTGATTTTGTTATTGCTGAATTTGTTATGAATACTTTGATATGTAGTTTGTTTGATTCATTTTTCTTAAATGTAAAACATACTTATTCCAAGCTTTTTCAGTTTCAATACGGATCCTTCTGAAATCCACAGAGGAGTGAACTTTTTTTCACTCAAGCATGACATTCATTGTAATGTGTGGTCTAACATGAGGCTGCCATTCTGTCTTTCCAGCCATGGGCAACTGGAACGCAGCGCTACCATCCATGACATCCAAACCTGGCGAGCAGAAACGGGATCGGGATTTCATCGGCCTCAACCGTGCGGCAATCAAGGCCGGCCTGGTCACATCGGGGGAACACTACCACTTCCGCGCCAACCACGACATCCGGCGGAAAATGTCGCCAAGCGAGAACAAAATCCGCACCAGACGCATTCCACCCGACATGACCTTTGGCATTTCCACAAGGTGATTTGGATTTTACGATCATCCCGGTCAATTGTTGAAATTGATGTTGTACTGAAAATATAGTTTATTCTATAAAAAAGATAAGATATTGTTGTTAGGTGTTATTTTTACTCAATGATGTTTTTTTGTGTGTTTTTGCTCTATGAGCCACTTTTACTAATGATCATCAAAGACAGGAGAACATCATCATTCCCGGGCGTTGTCGCTCCTTAAAAGTACCATGTCAACAAAATTACCTTAAAAATTCAAGATTGACACAAAAAGATTGAAAAATAAAACCTTGATTGCATCATCGCTCGGTTGATGAAAATATTTTCAGGTCTGCTTCTTTGCACTCTCCCTTTGTGTGCCCTGTAAACTCAAACTGAATCTTCTCCCTTTATTCTCTAATACTTGATTATTTAAACAGACTTTTCCCTGATTCGTCCCCAGACCGTCCACACCTGTGTTTGATCTGCTAGAGCACAAGTACCAGGACCGCTGGCTGCAGCAGCGGAGGCTAACAGAACTGACCAACCGCGAGAAGCAACAGAAAAAGGTACACATTTCCCCATTTATTCAGTCATTAGCAAGAACCAACAGAACAGAAATAACAAAACTGTTACATTTTCTCATCCATGCATTTCATAATTTAGGAGCAAAAAGGGTGACAAAGACCTCTAATATCCAACTTTCATTCCTTTTTCATTCATTCATATATTCATTCATTCACTTTGCTTATTCATTCATCCATCCATTCAATCAATCAGTATGAATCTGGCTTAAGAACATCTTAAGCACCAACAAACTGATGGTGTAATATTTGCGAGTCACATTACTAAGATAAAACATGGAACATTGCAAGCATTCCGACATCTATAACACTTATTCCAAATGTTCCAAGTTATGAGTCGACTTTCCTTTTACAATTTTGGCAAGTAAAGAAGTTTTCCTAAACTGTCTTCTTACTTCTTGTTGCACCATCACAGATCCTAAATGGCAACATCTATGAAACGAGGGCTTCGTTGTTGAGAAAGTACAGCCCAGTCGTGGAGGCACCACCCCTCTGGCACATGCCCCGCTTTGAAAGGGTAAGTTGTTACTATTGAAACAAAGAAGCGAGTAGAACAGTCTCCTGGCCCCCGGGATTCGAACCCACACCGAAACCGGATAGCCAGATCACAGGCCTTAACCACTAGGCTAAAAGGTCTAGACCAGTTAGACTGGTCAGTTGGAGGCGCTTGGACCCCACTGTTACACTATTACTGATCAATTTTCATTTTGCACGTAGTGTGAAAATAAACCGTCGTAACAAAATAAGATTACATGCTGGTGGGAAAATAATCATATTATGGAATTAGCTTCTGCAAATGTTAGGTCCTCTGCATCTGAACACTTCAAAGGCTTCAAAGTAGGAATAAACAAACTGATAAAAATAAAAAGCAGATAAATAAGCCTACTCCGGAATAGCACAAAGTATAGTCTAGTACAATGTCAGGCCATTTAGCCAGCATTTTCAGTAAGTCGAACATTTTGAAAATAATGTAATGTAATGAGTGCCAGCGTTGTGAAAGATCTTATAATTTTAAATGAACATACAGTAATTATGTATGTGGCTCGTAAAACAAGTAAAGAATTTTTTATCAGGTTGACTGGAGTCTTTAGAATTCACCAACAGAGCACCTCCGTCCACTGAATAGTCAAAGAGCGTAAACCACTCTCAACATTGCCCAGCCCACAAAGTTCAACCACCAACTGAAATACATTCCACTGCTTTGCCTTAAGTGCTGCCATCAAACTATATTTTCCAAACTTTAGGGCGCTGTGTTCTCTCAGTAAAAAGCACATTAACGGCAGGGGTTGCGTGCCAAGCAAGCTCGTTTGTGCACTTTATCCCGCCAAATGGCGTGATGTTCGCTTGTAGTTTGTAAAACGAACGACTCTCTCACTTCTATTTGATGGCATCAGCCTGTATCAATGACTTCTTACACTCCGAAGGGCCCTTTTCTCTTGATTTAGAAACAATTTGAGCCCCGAGAGATTGCCAGTCACTAAGCTTTAATTTGCTTGCCACTAATTCAATGTTTGGTTATTACAGCTCGATGTCCCGAGTGCCCGATAAAAACCCCTACTAACATTCCGTCACTGCCGTCAATTGATTGGGGTGTTGGCAGATCAGATGAAGGCTTGGGCACTTTATGTCGACTTTCATCGAGCCCAACCGTACAAGAACGAAAGGCTTGATAGATGGGGGAATAATCTAAACACACTTACTGGTCCCGCGATAAAAGCCGCACGCCCGTCAAATATGCGTTTTGCCAATTTCGCTTCACGCAACTTTGTGATCCTGATGCATATCTGTAGTTGGAAGGGCTCCCTTTGGAGGTGTATAATAGAGTTGTTAATGCCGTCAGCCCCCATCGCAGCGCTAATGTAAGTACTCCAGATTGAACCATTCCCAGTGAGTCAAACTCCCCATCCAGGCTGGCAGCTTGATGGAGTGATAGGCTTCTGCCCCAGAGATTAGCTGCAAACTAACAGAGACAACAGAGAAAAAACTTTTACCGTTCCCCTGTCATCTAAAAACAATAAAAGATATAGACAATTTTTTTCTGTTAGGATATCCAGATGACATTTTAGCAGAAAGCAGACATTAATTTCGAAAATCGCTAATTTATCAATTGTGTAACGGAGGACCCTGTTGAAGCTCCTTAGTATTAACAAAACAATGAAAACTTTCAACTCCTTATGAACAATGAAGAAAGATCAGGGGATGATATTTTGGAAAACTCAGAAAATAAGGAAATTTGAAAATGGCAATTAGGTATCTATTAACGAAGGCAAATGTTCCCCTAGATCCTAAAAACAAACAAAAACAGTCTCAGAAATATTCCTCTTATGATGGATGGTATCATGTAAAAAAAGGTGCCAATGAAAAAATTTATATCTTTAAAAAGGATGAAATAAGGGAATAAAGAAATTTGATATCAAAAACTTTAAAACAAACAATGTCATTTTTTTCCGCAATGATGTCAAAATGCTATTCTAGAAAAAAAAAGGACAAAAAAATCAAATTATCAATGAAGACAGAAGAGTTCGTCAAAGTATTGTTTATTCCCTTCTGATGCCATCCATCCATCTCCATTTTTCTCAGTGTTAACAGTTTGTCACTTTAAATTTCAAAGACAAATTACCTAGCCTTAGTTTGCTAGACTCAAATACAAATTTTCTGCAGACTTTCAGCAATCACAATCGTTCAGCGGTGTTGAATCTTCATCTGCTCAGCAAAATAAGCACAGTGCCAAGCTCATTGTTATGCCGTATGGGTTTTAAAAAGCGCCCGAGGCGGTTGGTTAATTCCCTGTTGAACTCCTACAGCCCTACTAATGATGTTGATAATGCACTTAGTCATGTATACTCACTGGGGTATACATAATAAAGACTTCACAATTTCATGATGGGATTTTGGAAATGCTTCCAGAAGACAAATGTGTGCTTACAAATTATTGTATCATCTAAAAACAGCCAGCAGGGCTGCCAAGAACTTATCTTGAATTAATCTGGAGCCAAAATCTTTAATTCAGTCTAAGTGATATTGCATGATTCTAGGAAAGCAAAGTTAGCTTTATCAGTCATTACTTGTCTGAAATCTGTCAAAGTGGAATATTTAGACAAAAACTTCTACATAGATGTTATTATATATATAATAAGATCAAGTACAGTTCAGACTAGTAGATTTTAACTTCGTAGTTCTTTCTTATCAATTTGAAAGTAAATAGAATAGCAAAGATCTTAATGCATAATAAATATTTCTTGTTATTAGAAAGATATGATAGAATTGTACTTGTCTGTCTTTCTAAGTGGCACTTAAGATTCTCCTTCCGACATTGATTGCAGTTTGAGAAGGTTAGAGAACCCGGGGAATAAGTTGCAGCCCGAGCGCGGTTCGCTGCTCAGAGAGTCTGACTCCCAACACTTTTATCAGGCGTCATTATCGGGTGTCTCTCCATCAAGCAGTCGATGGCTTCCCTTAAAACATCACTGGGAACACTCTGAAGAACTTTCAAACAAGATGCCATCAGAAAATTGTTCATCTAAATTCAAATTAGGGAGACAAAGGTCCCCAAACACGTCTTTTTCTTGCCCGCGTACAAAGCCGGGTCGTAGACCTTCACGCCTTTAATGCAGTTTTAATGAAATTCCAGGATTTAAGTACAGTAACCGCTGCCACTTTCAATCTCGCTCCACGCCAAAATGGAACACCAGCGTCAATAATGGCGGGGCTGGCGATAGATCTTATCCGTGATTTGGATTTTTAGACGCAACGCAATTACCCTCAGAAGTGTGAAATGCATTAAAACTGGTCGTAAGTGACAGATATGGAGCTTTCCATCCATCGATATGGCCCTTGTCTGAAAGGAAACGAGAGTAGATTGCGAGCGGCGTTTACTCTAGGGGTTTACCCAAATGCATTAAGAGTTTTCTTATTCCATCTGTTTTCCGTAGGTGCACCCGCATTTGGAGACTTTCCGGTCACCAGAGGCGAGAAAATTGGCATTCCGGGCGCATTCTCACGACGCCACGTCTCGGACTGGAGTGTTCGGCCACGGAATCTACGCCGCGGCGAAGAGTTAAAGTCCTTAATTTCGCCAAATGCAAAGTCGTTAACCTCTTATGTATGGTTATTTCTATTTCACACATATCATCAGAGTGTATTAATCTTACAATTTATTTTGTTAGTAAAAGCAAGTGCAGAATAAAGCCATGTGTTAATAATTCTAACTGCACTTGACTTTTGCTAACATCTTAGTTTTATTCCATCCAGTAAAGAAATTGTCTGTGCCATTAAATCATCTACAGAATTTGCTGATTGCAAATTGAACATGCTCTCAACAGTGTTACTGTCAGTAATCTGGTGAGAAAACTTTGGATAGAAATTAGTTTTTGTATGAAAAATGTATCATGTGTTTTTTTGTTTTTTTTCCAATTCTGAACACCACCAACTATAAAAGTGATGATTTGGTACAAACTGTAATCACTCATGTCATGTCTGGTTAGTTACTGGTTTAACTGAGTCTTAGTGATGACCCAATTGTTAACTATCAATAGGTTGACAAGTTAATGAACTGTCTGTCGGATTTAACTGGCTTACAGCTATTTGCACCATTCAAATCAGACAAAAAGGAATTCCTCAGTCACATTTTGGGATCCATTCACAGAAAGATTGTTGAAGAATCTGGCAGACAAGTCTTGGGACATTCTTCTAGATTGTACTCATCTTGTCTTCAAAGTCATTGAATTCTCTACTTTATCTCAAGACAAAGAGTGAAAGTAAATATTTACATATCTTTGTTTTCTTCTCGTAACAGTGGACGATATTTATTTATCAATGATGTTGGGCCATTATTTCTTCTTTCTTATCACATTGGAATGAAGCTATCACAAGTAGCATGAAAATGTTTTGTCCAGCATTTCTAATGATAGAGTACTGAGTCAGATATAACCAGATCCACTAGTACTCATAGGTTAAAAGAATAACCCTGGGTGTACATCAATGATGCATACATATGTCCACACTTATATATGTTTGTACAGTATGTTTTTGTAAAAGTAGCCATTTGCTTGTACATATATGTGAAGGAAGATTGTTGAGTGATTGCAACAACACGACATTGCCCAAAGTGAAACAACAACTGAAAATGTAGAGGAGTTTCTTTTTATATCATAAGAAATCTCTTTCTTAAAACTTTGTCGGAGGAAATGAGGTTTAACTGTTTTGTTGCTGTCACTATTTGATACCAAGAGTTCTGTGTGAGGAGTTATTTGTCAGTAAGTGTTGGTTAAGTTGAAGCCAGGGGCTGACTAGCTAGGGTCAACATGGGTTGTGTCCGAATAAATTTCTGTTGCATGTAAATGTGAACATGACTGTTGTCTCTTTCTTTTACTGTCAGCTAGAGGGAGGGAAAGAGGGAGGGGGGAGAGAAAGAGACTTATTGTTTGCCAATATCAAGAATCATTGCATATTTATTACAGAATAATTGGGTGCAGATTCCAACTAAAATGGTATATTATTTTTTTTTCAGGGCAAAGTGAGTTGTGATATTCGGTAATAACAGTTTTAGCATTGTCATAGTTTCTAACACTCAGATCAACATGGCACTGCCTACCAAAATAAGATGATACTAGGCTTAAATGAGCAACTTTTATCTGGACTGTTGATCTTAATATCCCAAACATGCCTTACTTACATGTGTAGTGAAATGAAATGAAAGAATAGAAATTAAGGAGAAAAGGGGTGAACAAAGGAATTTGTTGGTCCAAAGATCGGTCCAAACTTCAGTTTTAGTAGGCAGATAATTCACCATATTTGGCCAAAGTGTCTACTGTCATTCCATTGGCCGAAAGAGTCTGATTGAGACTAACTGTCTGCAATTAGGCTAGGTGGGATCTAAAAAGGGATGCTGGGCTCAGTGACATTTCAACAACAGAGCTGAGATCGCTAATGGAAGACCGGACTGAGTGGAGCAGAAGGACCCATTGTCTCCCGAGATGACATCACAGATGTCCTCGTTCAAGGGTCAAGGCTAGGTGGGAAGGTAGGCATGGACCAATCCTCCAGCGTCCCTGTGAAACTATCCGCCTTGGCGGAGCCTGGTGTGTGAGGCTAAGCAAGAATCGATCCTCCCAGCGGCCCTGTGAAACTATCCGCCTTGGCGGAGCCTGGTGTGTGAGGCTAAGCAAGAATCGATCCTCCCAGCGGCCCTGTGAAACTATCCACCTTGGCGGAGCCTGGTGTTTAAGGCTAGGCATGGATCGATCCTCCAGCGGCCCTGTGAAATTATTCGCCTTGGCGGAGCCTGGTGAGTGAGGCTAAGCAAGAATCGATTCTCCCAGCGGCCCTGTGAGCTATCCACCTTGGCGGAGCCTCGTGTGTGAGGCTAAGCAAGAATCGATCCTCCAGCGGCCCTATGAAACAAGCCGCCTTGGCGGAACCTGGTGTGTGAGGCTAGGCATTGATCAATCCTCCAGCGGCCCTGTGAAGCAAGCCGCCTTGACAGAGCCTGGTGTGTGAGGCTAAGCAAGAATCGATTCTCCCAGCGGCCCTGTGAAGCTATCCACCTTGACAGAGCCTGGTGTGTGAGGCTAAGCAAGAATCGATCCTCCCAGCGGCCCTGTGAAGCAAGCCGCCAGGCACTTGAAAGCCGAACTGGGGGATAAAGAAGGCGACTAGATTGATGGTTTAATCAGCTGACGGAGACTTTACTCAAGCGGGTGCCCGGCTCTTCGCAGCGCTCCCAGATCCCTTAATAGCTGTTGAGGGAAAGAAAAGTGCTCAATTTGTCTTAGCGTAGCGGTTAGAAGGACAGAAGGCAGCCTTTAATAGCTTCTTTTGACGGTGACAACGGCTTACCGGCGCAGCATATGCGTGGGATAATACCTTTACTTTCCCCTTAGTTTACCCCGGGCTTTAGGCGTACAGGGATTGATGTATCGTGCAATTTGACTTCACAAACGCTGCCGTTGACTAGAGAAGTTACACAGATATATCACACTACCGGCTCAAACCGGGGCGATTCTGGGCTAAAATTACAGACACAGGTGACTAGGTAGTCAATCTGTGGTCACTTAACTGGACAAAAACCGAGAAAAGTCTTTTATTATGTTACTTTGTTACTCTCTATATATACAATTCTAAGATATTGTCGGATCATATCAAATTACAAAATATGTCATTTACAGTTTCTTTGTTTCCAGTATTCATTCTGCTTCATTAGAAAATTGAAAATGAATCGTTTCTGACATTCTGGCGCGTTTGTTTTGTCATGTTAATTATGTCCTCGAATGACCATGACAATATGATAAATGCTGTATTAAAAGGTAGTTGTGCGTCTTCTCAGACAGAACATGTCATTTTAGGCACCATACATGTCGTACCGCGAAATCCTTAATGTAACGTTACGTGTTACTCCCTACAATTTGTTTCTGTCAATCAAATAGGATTAATGCCGCAGTAAGAATACGTTAACGAACATGTTGCTAAAAATGGTGAGTTCAGCACCAAGGACAGTGACAATCAGTTGAACGGATGAAGGTTTGAATTTTTTTCTGTTCGCCATACAAATATTGATTATATAAAAGGTAGGCATCTCTTAAGAAAGACAACGTGTGCTCTAATCTACACACTTAATAAACTGCTCAGACAATTTACGTGGTTGCTCGAAGAGACTTCGTTGTGCTTATTTCTACCGGTAATTTTTGTTTTGTTTTGATTCGATTTGATTTGTTTTTGACGCGGGTGCTTGTTAGATATTGCATGACAAATAACGTATGAACACTTGAAAGCAAAATTCATGGTTGCAATGTTTTCGTCGTTCTATTTTCAAATTTCTACCAAGAACAAATGTTGAGTTCGTGTGCACTGCTGCCATGACTACTGAGAATTGCTGCCCACTACTTTAAATACGTGACACTCATGGCCAAATGCATAACAAACTTTTCTATGATCAACTTGCACTCGAACGAAAACTATTGACGGCGTAGGAATATGTCGCTAGGTCAGCAGCGGTCATTTTAGTCACTGGGAAAATACTAGTATATCCTAACGTCTTGTTAAATGTTGTAATGCACGCTTTTCTTCTTCGCAACTGTATCTTATTTTTTGCTATGCCATTTGTAGGTATAGAAATATCGACTATAAACTTGATTAGGTGGTCAAAATTCCCAATTCTTGTCCAAATCTCGGGTTAGCTATAGAATACTTGACATATCCATCAAAGCTTAGCACACAGTACTCCAAATATGTGGCCCTGGGTCAGGCTTTGTCTCTAGTTTCGGCATGACATCCCGCCCACAGCAGTCACGACTCCGCTCCGTTTTGGCTCTGCCGTGGGTGTTCTAATTTTACCACTCGATTTGATACATTGAAGGAAAAGAAATAACTCGCGCGGAAGGAATCAAAGAAATGGTATTCCACGTGGTCGAATAGTGACATACTTGTTTGGTTTTGTTTGGTTTGGTTCAGTTTAATTCAGTTCAATTTGGTTTAGTTTCATAGTTCAGTTGAGTTTAGCTTACATTAGTTTAGCTTAGTTTAGTTTAGTTTAGTTTAGTTTAGATTAGTCTAGTCTAGTCTAGTCTAGTCTAGTCTAGTCTAGTCTAGTCTAGTCTAGTCTAGTCTAGTCTAGTCTAGTCTAGTCTAGTCTAGTCTAGTCTAGTTTAGTTTAGTTTAGTTTAGTTTAGTTTAGTTTAGTTTAGTTTAGTTTAGTTTAGTTTAGTTTAGAGCGTGTGCAATCATGTACATCTATTTTGTGATCGGAAAATATAATCCGATTAACTTAACTTAACTAACAAAGCGTTGTTCTCTGGAATTCATGCTGTTTTTCTGTATTTTCTCAATTATCTTTAACTCATTTTAGAGATAACCAAATCTGGTTGGTGCAGTGAAACATGTTTAGGGTCTTGCAGTCTGTTGTCCTCAGATGGCCCCTCCTTTGGTACTGTATCTTGACTGGCTCGTACGTTTCTGTCGGTCAATACCCACCCTGTTTGACTCGACTTAGAGCAGGTGAACCATTAGAGACGGGAGCATATCGGACAAGTTCTTGGAACGCGTGTTGTTAAGCGAAGTTTCCAGTTGAAATGCTGCGTGTGCCGCCCCGGTTTTCCCCGCACACTGGGCTCGGTCTGACAGAAGCTCCCCCGTGGCCCACTCTCTAGAGTTAATCGCGGTTAAACGAACCCCGTAATTGGACGGGTCGGCACCTCACATGACGCCAACCGCCGCCCCTCGTCTTATTTCCCGCCGTTAATTGCCCCTGCTACCCCACCTTTGAAGGTTAACTCACGCACAAACAAATCTAAGCGAGTGGTGATGAGAGTGCCGAGGCTGAGAGGTGCGCCCAGGCGAGCGCTAAACCGACAGGACCTAACGAATTGGAAAGGGCGAAGGTTGATCTGCTCCAAATTTTCCTGGAATTATAGAATTACGCGAAAGTCGTTCCACGAAAAACTGCAAGGCAGCAACCTTCGAGGCAAATTAGGGGCGACATTGACATTTCATTCTGCCGGCATCAACGAGCGAGCTGCATGGTTAAGTTATAGGAAGATACATTAACGTGGCTAAGGTCCAACTTCATGGTACTAAGTTTCATCTATTTATAACAGAATGAACAAAATATTACAGAATAAAACGATTTGTTGGTCTATTTGATTGTAACTATCTGAGAATTAAGTTTTTTAGGATATTTTCAGGGAACAGTGGAGTTTTGCAACTTCGCCTTGAAATTATATTATAAAAACATTTAGACAACTTTCCTTGACTCGTCTATTGCTTTATAGTCATGAGACATGAATACAGTTCATTCGTCCAAATCATCTATTAAAAACGCATGGCCACGCCACTCTAAAAGTCCTTCCTCCTGCTCTTTAGTAGCCTCTACCAGGCTCCGCGGATGGCTGGAAAAATAGTAGAAATTGGCCAAATAGAGTGAATAGTGTGCTAAGGGAGTCGGCTACGGAGAGAGGGCCCAATGAGCGGCAAACTGTACCCCTATAGCAGACTCTTTCATGTTTTTCTGTCTATTTGGCCAATTTCTACTCTTCTCAGTCGCCTCTGGAGCCCAGTAGAGGCTAGCTTTTTAGACTCCCAAACAACTTTCACCCAACCAAACTTACTGATGATTGAAGGGCCTTTGCGTTGTTGTCTCATCTAATCGGTAACCGATTCAGACGATACACATTGTGTATTTCCTACATTTGCTTCCCACAAATTGATGTTAAACTATTTCTACTGTATCCTCAACCTCCAATAAGCCAGCAACAAAGTAGTCATCTCTTCTATTTATACATGCACACACACACACACACACACACACACACACACATATTCAGCTTTATCACGGTATTCCATCTAAGATTTCCTCGAACATTGGCAAAAGCCGGGGTTACTTTTTTCACCAGTACCAAAAACGCCATACGCTTTTGAATTGCACAATCACCTCTAACATCCCGACAAGTCAGAGAGTATCAATGTAGTTTTCACAGCTTCTGTTCTTGGCAATGTCTGAATATGTGTCCATGACCTGTGTACTAGCTGACAGCCATACCTAATGTTTGTTTCCGAGCCCCATGCATATCCCTGCCAAAGTTTCCACCCCCCGTTTGATTTCCCTACGCTCTTGTTAATCGTGTGTACGGGGTTAATAAGCAGCAAATAAAAAGACCTTTGCGGAAATGCTGCAAGTCGGCACCACGCACCATTATCAAATAAACCCCTCTCTCGATTCAACAAGCCTGCGACCACGCTGCCTAATGATTCAGATAAAGGGGTGTTTGACGATATTTGCGGCCGATTATTGCTTGTTAGTAGTCGGCGAGCGGTGAAGTGAAGGGAGAACTTGCCTCCCTATAGAGCCAATTACGGTGCTGAAGTTTAAACTGTGGAGCGAGAGGTCCGGTGTGACGGATACCAGCTGATGATCGGACACAGCGTGTAGTCTGGTTAATTATGACTCCAGGGTCCGGACCCGCTGTCTCTCAGCACTTGTTAGTGTCAGGTAAGGGGCAGGAGACGGACCAAAGATGGCCGACATGAAGCTTTATAGAGTCTACAAGTTTAAAAGTTGGTCTGACTTAAGACGAGTACAGTTTGTTTCCCACCGCACAAGACTATCTAGTCCTAAGTTCAGTCAAAAGAGAATGCGCATATGGTGAAATAGTCAAATTAGGTGGAATTTAAGAATCGCTGCGCACGTTTTTGTAGGATGAATTATGATCATGCTGTCCAGATAACGGCATGCACATTTTGTACAAGGAATGAGGGTTTTGAAATCTGTTATCAAGTTAATGACAAATTCACCATTAGATTGCTGTACATGTATTGCATTTTGCAGCCTGACTTGTGCCCTGCTACTGAAACTGCAAGGAAAGTGCCAATAGGAACTAACTGTTACAAGGGTCTGGACGAACGATTGCATTTTATACATCAATTGTGCATGAGCACATTGCTAGCTAGAATCTAAAAGAATCATCATGTCAATTTTGACCAATATCAAAGACAAATTATGTTAGATGTCAAAGCATACCATTAAGGCCAAGAACACTATTATGAACTTCAAATTGTATTTTCAGTATTGGCACTATGGAACCAGCAATTTGATAATATGAAACGTAATAAATAAAAAAAACAGAGGGAATGATGAAAGCGAGATGACAGGATTGCGGTAATTCGTTTTATGAGATAAACAACAGCATGCCTCGTTTATTCCTTTGCTTGTTTGTTTGTTTGTTTGTTTGTTTGTTTGTTTGTTTGTTTGTTTGTTTTGAACATTTTTCGTCAAGTGCAACGCGCCGTCAGTAGATATATAGAAATATGCTTAACAATACTGATGTCTTCAATGATTCACAAAGCTGTACTTGATAATTGCTAAAACAACGTACATTCATTCTGCGCAAATTAAGATGGACACAGCTTATAAAGACATCATCAGTCCTGGATGTATTTTTGCATAATAAACCCATCCACGTGGCGGTGATTACCGGAGTCCCCGGTTGGGTGTTGACACCACTTAAACCGGTGACAGTCCTAATGTCATGCGCGCCATCACGTCAAAGGGGACGGTCGTTAGTACTGAGCAGGGGACCATCTGTCAAGTGATTAGTAACGGAGGGTGTGGCCTTGGTGCTGAAATACAATCTCCAAGCAGATATACGTTGCTGACTTTGTACGTCTGGTTAAATCCTAATGTCATGCGCGCTATAACGTCAAGGGGAACGGTCGTTTATAAAGTACTAAGCAGGGGACCATCTGTCTAGTCATGGGCAACGGAGGGTGTGGCCTTGGTGCTGAAAGGCAATCTCCAAGCAGATATACGTTGCTGACTTTGTACGTCTGGTTAAATCCTAATGTCATGCGCGCTATAACGTCAAAGGGAACGGTCGTTTATAAAGTACTAAGCAGGGGGCCATCTGTCTAGTCATTAGCACCGGAGGGTGTGGCCTTGGTGCTGAAAGGCAATCTCCAAGCAGATGTACGTTGCTGACTTTGTACGTCTGGTGAAATCCTAATGTCATGCGCGCTATAACGTCAAAGGGGACGGTTGTTTATAAAGTACTGAGCAGGGGACCATCTGTCTAGTCATTAGCAACGGAGGGTGTGGCCTTGGTGCTGAAAGGCAATCTCCAAGCAGATGTATGTTGCTGACTTTGTACTTCTTTCTCTGTTTGCCTCGCAAAACACGGGTAGTTTTTCTAAGAATTTTCCCTTTGTTGGCGGGTATAGGGAGAGGGAAATACCATCAAAAAGACCTACAAAGTGCCGAAAAACATGGGGATTATATGGAGTTAAAACTACAGAGGCCGAAACAACTGTTAAAATTATACACTACCTGAACATTATCAGCTAAGTGGGAAAATCGTGTTAAGTAAATCTAATGACGCTTTCCTACCGCCATACATGTATCTTGGGCTTGGATTGAAAAGTTGTCACCATTTCTATACGGAAATGCAAAGTACTGTTTTTGTCATTTGCAGACTACACTGTACATCAGTACAAATCGTTCCAAATGAGGGGAGGAAATTGCTGTTATTCGTTTTTCAAAAATAGAACTATCAACAAAATGCCTTAGAAGGATATTTCTAACTACAGTGCCATTTTATTTTCCTGAAGCTCCATTTGTAGATTTAGAGTACCGGGACAGATATCTGGAAGAACGGAATGGGATGAAAAATGAAGATTAATGAATCTGGCGTCGACACATCCCGGCGGCCGGCCCCGACATGATCCCGACAATCCCCGACATGATCCCGACAATCCCCGACATGATCCCGACAATCTCCGTCTGTTGTCAGCCTCGGTCCAACGATAAGGAATGACAGGAGTAGGTTAGACTCTGAAGCAGGCCCGGCTAGCCTATATAGCTGACACCCCTAACCTATATATAGCAGGCTCTCTTGGAGAGAGCTTGAATATCGCCAACGATATTTTCTTTGATACGTCGTTGAAGTTATGACTATGAGTTGACAAACCTTTAATGCAAGTCGTGAAGGTTCATCAAGTATTGAGATTGTTCAACTTAACAATAACAAATATTTCACTGTGTCGTGAGTTCTTAGAATATGATTTTTGTCAATGTTTTCGTCCACATTTCCTAAGTAAATCTTTATTTCTTATTTTGTAAAAACTGTAATTCTTTCCTATTTGAATCTAAACACTGTTAACAGTTACATGTTGAAATAAGCCCTCGGGCAAGAACTTGTGTATAAAACTTACTATTTCCCAAGTACATGTAGTATTATCTACGTATCAACTCTACTTTCAAGCCCCTTCCGAATATTATACGATCATAAGGCTTTGGTTCGTACACTCTGCGTAGGAAAAGCTTTGATATACATCGTGTATAGAAGATGATGGAATTACAAGGAATATGGACTTATTCCTTCATATCTTCAAACACAAATCCTGGTCTTATCATCTCGCCATTCCCGGCGATTCGCCAGACTGAGGAAGTAATTCCTCCCGAGTTTTCCAGATGATAGGAAGAGGAAATTGCAAGACGGAATTATTCTATCATATCTTCAGATGTAAACCTGGGCGTTATCGCTCTCTCATTTCCTCGGCCCGTGCGTCGGCAGGGCCCGGGGGGACGGTGCGCGGATATCGGTGCCGGGTGCGGCGGCGCCGAAGGATCGGTCACGTTATAATGACGGCTGATGGGACCGCTATCGTCTGCTGCTCCAAGCAGATGTTGGGATGGGGAATCGTAATAGTAAGGTCTGTGACTGGGACCTGTGCCAGGGAAATGGGATAGTTAGAGAACGTCCCACATCTGCTTGGAGATTAAAGGCGGTGTAGTCACGATTTTCAGGCATCTAATTTGGTCAGTTGTGTTGTTCGGAAAATGCGAAAAGCCACGCCTGAAACCACTCAGTATTATCAGAAGTCGGTTCCCGAAGGCATAACTTCTGGGCAAAGTTCTGATGCCAAAGCACCATTATCGACCCAAAACGTCCATACGCCTTAAACATGAGTGTGAAACTAGTGATGTTCTCTATCAGAATCAACCGTGATGCAACTTTACAGTGCTAGCTGCACTTCGTCTTTCCCTGCTAATTTTTCATCAAACAAATCAACGTCCAAAGGAGCCTGGTTGTGGAGGCTAGAGGCAGGGCGCTGCACAAGTGGTCCTCATACGCGAAAAAGTGACATAATCGTGAGACCCAATTGAATTAACTGATAAGCAACTCCGGGAGAGCTGATAGGAGCTCGGCGGTGATCCTCCCCACTTTCCCCCCGTTAATGCGCCCTGGAATACCCGGTAATGGACCTGTGTGTCAGCGCGGTGCCTTTGTCGTGTGCCAGAGGTGCGCTGCCCCCTTGACCACAATCACTGCACCGACAGTCACTATCCTTACATCGTAATTTCGCAGAAAATTGGAAACCCTGCCGCCGAGCGGCCAGTTTATTGGCGCGCTGGGTCCAAATGTGGCGAAATGGTCCCAAAAGGTCTCCGGAGATGGGAGAAGAGTGACAATATCGCGGCGGAATCTCTCCCCAGGCGGCGCGAGCGGGGATAGCGGGCTTACAGGCGAGCCCAATCCTAATTACATCTGAGGTGGCACGATAGGACGGCCGGCGGAACGACCTACCAGGGGTGTCATCCGCACGCTGGCACGGTCTTCATGTCTTATTATCAAGGAGAAGAAAGAGAGAACTGAGTGTCTCGTGCACAAGAAAGCACTCACACTACTTGAAAACATTGTCTTAATCTTAGACGACTGGCAATTGTATTTGACAAATTTTGATATCTATATTTACAAAAAAGCTATAATACCAAATTGCCATTTTGCACACTTTGATTCTTACAATAGAACCATTCATATACTTCGCTTATTCAACAACACCTTTTTGCAGCGTGCCCTGTATTTTCAGTTTGGCGTCCCGCTTTAGTCTTTATCATATGTTTAACAAACGTTCGTCGACCGTTAGGGTCCTGTCGTGAGCCAAAAATACGATGTCCTTTGATGACAAACATAGGAGCTACTTCCACACGCCTAGGGGATGATTTAAAGTAGAAGAAAGTCCTAATCCGGATGGCCACATTAGTAGACCTGTAGTACTGACATTTCAGAAGCCTTATCTTGAACTTATTATCTCCACTTTTCCCATGACAGTTTCGGGTGATGTTAGACCAATTTTCCCCGACGCTGTGTCCTACCGGCCGCTGAATACCCTCGTGTGTGTGTCATGATCGTTATTGGATTATTCAGACATCATGATCATTCTCCCGGATTCAGCCACAATTGAATAAAGGTGTTGGGGGGTAATGACACTATATTCAGGTGGAAAAGTGCTCGCTATCACGGTCTTTATCGATGGAGACTAGAGACTATTACGGCATTTGGGGATTTTCTACCTTCCGGGGTATAAATTGGGATGTCTCCAATCTTATGGGTAACACAAAAGGCGAGACGTAGGGCCAAGGGAGGTAAGTCCAAGTTGATGCTTTTTGTTTCCTTTGGTTTTTGTCATTTTCCATTTTTTCTGTAATTTTTTTGTTGCTTTTTTATTCATGATGATTTGTCAGTGATATTCTATGTCAGTTTGTTGTATTACAGTAATATTTTCTAAGGAGTCCCATGCCTATTTCATTTTCATTTTCTTTGCCTTAGATCCACTTTATTTCTTGTTTCCCTTTTGTCTGTTCACCTCAAATCATACGTTTTGATTGTTGTTATGCCATTTATACTAATTTGAATTATATGACATAGTAAGATAAACGCATTTACCAGTACGCACATGGTGGCAAAGTTTTAGATTTAAATTGTTTTGTCCAAACTATATCCTAGACATTGGCGATTGTTGCAAAGAGAGATGAACTATAAGCTACTTAACTTTCGGTACTGATTGGGACACAAAGGTAAAACAACCCAATATTTTGTTTTTCGAGGCAATCGCCAAAGATCCTTGTACGTTGTTGTGTCTTCAGCTCTGTGCTTCAGCTGTTCAGTCTTTATCTGACTTTTGAGGCTTGAACCCTGGAAACGTGTACAAATAACATATTTCAGTCATCCAATTGAAACAAAGACCATCGCGGTTTACCGCGTGCATTCTCCGGAAGGCTAATAGGGCTACTGTTTTCCTTCAGATCTAACAATTGCAGCACAAAGGAGACATTTTAAACTTTTCAAGTTTCAACTGTAACGGCCTTGTGAGGTACTGACAGAAGAGCTCTTATTGTGTAGTTAGGGTGGTATATTTCGTTGTACAACTGTTCCAAGACAAGATAAGCATGTTCGAGGCAACATGGCAAATTAAGTTATACTCAACAGCGGCGCTCGAAGGAAATGATTTTTGAAAATCTTTTCGCAGCTGCAAAACATCTAACATTTAACCAGCATGTTTTCCATCTTTCTACCTTTCGCGTAACGTCCCTAGCACGACAGACTAACAGTTTCGACTGCACAGTCTATTCTACCAAGATTTGTCGGTGTCAGAGAGAAGCGCTCGCGACAGGTTGATGTATGAGTTCCGGGACGAGAGCGGACAGACGCTGATCCCGTGAATCATCGCCGGCCCCGCACGGGAATTCTCCCGCCGTCACCACACAGACAGCACGGTGGGGATATATGCACACAGATACTGCACTGTAACACTAGAAAGATGCCCTTTGAGATTTATGGTCTATTTCGCAAAAGCAGTTCAAGATTTTAGAAAGAAATGTTCTGAAAAGACCACACTTAAAAATACGCAGCCCTGACCTCAAGCGTAACTGTTAAAGGTGGGACTGACAGGAGCGTTAGTTTTAGAGTAATGAGAAATTTTCTCAGCAACTTGGTACCCATTCTACTCGTGATAGCAAAATTGATCTTTTTCCTATTCTTACCCCAAGAGTCGAAATGTCTTTTGTACAAGTTTGCGCCTACTTCGATGTATTGAAAACCAGAGTTCACCGAAGCAGAAAACGATATGACAATAGTGATGATGTCCGTTTTTGTGCCTGCGTGTGTCGAATGACAACATGTTTTCGACTACTTAATCAGGAACGATTAATAGCTCAATTTCAACAGTGAATAATGAGCGGATCATTTGTGTTCAAAGCTCGTGCCTAGAAGCAAATGAAAGTCTTGAAAATGTTAACTTCAGGTTTGAGAGTTTCATCACTTCCAGTGCCCCCCCCCCAGCTCAATCATTCTGAATATACATGTAGATACAAATGAATTTCTATATGTATAGAAAACTCAAATATATAAATGCATGTCATGATTTTTAACTTCTCATTCGATCAACTCACGATCATATCTATACTAAAATGATGTTTTATTCGGCGGTATTTTGTCGTACAGAACATAGAATATGAATCAAAGAATTCGCCCGACTGTTCTGACAAATGAGTTGTTGAAGTGATCGTCGACACCAATATCCGCGACGCCGGTCCCGGCAACAGCCGCACGATCCCACACCCCTTCCCGCCTTCTGCGTGATGAGAGGGCGAGGAGGCTGCCGGGACTTTGTGTGGCACGACTTTTTGTCATTTGTCACCGCAAACCTATTGTCCCGCCAAAACATGGTAATCGTGATACACTATCGTGTAAAACATGGAGCGTTTTCTGAGGTAAAATATGTTGTTGTGATGAAAGTTTTCCGTGTTCGTCCTTAAAACAACAAAAGAGGTGCGATCGCCAAGCAGGTGTATGGCTCCGAATGGTTTTTAATAGTCTGTCGTTTTATGGTCTTTCTAGTACTACTCTCAGTTAGTCTGAGACTAGGACCTGTGATTCTTCTTTCTCCCCATGGAAAAAGAAATGCGCAGTATTCAAATACCAACAAACGCCACAAACGCGGAACCACATATTTACTTGGAGATCAAAAGAGGCCCGTTCATTTTGTTTTTCATGTTTGTGTGTCCCCATCGCGACATCCCAGCGATCTTCCACCACAACCAGACCAAAGTGGGCCGCGAAAGTCATCAAAACTTTTATCGAAAAATCGAATCGAGGTGGAAGATGCTTTGCCAGCCGTCATTATTCATCCGTCCATTTTTCCTCAGATCTTTTCCATCATATCTGCGCGGTGATACCGCCGGATCTGCCGGTAGTTTGTCATCATTAGGACGATATGGCTGACCCGCCAGTCGGGATTTGGCGGGAGAGTTCGGTATTAGAACACGGGGCTTCTAGGTCGACGGCAACGTCGGCAAGCTAGCACTTCCAGACGGGCATATCTCATGATAGATCTGTCTCGGTAAAGGGTCTGTATTTCAAAACAAAATTTCATGTGTGGATCGTCTACTGGAAAGATTCTGTGTTCCATGAATGTGTGTGAATCGTTCGGTGTTTTTAGTTTGATCAGGAATTGTTTATCGTCAAATATCAACAAAACCTCAGCAAATCATGTCTCTGAGTACGACAGTTTCACTGTCCAAAACGGAAACGGGAGTGTAGTAAAAATGCATATGCACAGACGCGGACGTTTTTGCCTCCGGAAATGTTAGGACACCATCATAGTCCAATTGACGTCAAAAATAGTTACTCAAGCAACTGGATACAATTTTTGAAACAGTCAGACGTTTCAGACAGCATCCGCTGTCTTTCGTCAGTGACTAAGGATATGACTGGGAAACCAGGTTTTATACCAAAACTCTGAATAGATATGTTAATGAGGTTAATACAATTTATGGTGTCCAATTTGTTTTTTCTCCACGCCAAGACGTCTGTCGCATCAGAAATGGTCACATTTCCCTCCTACTTTGTTATATATGATTGGAAACCTACTGTTTAAGATAATGGTCGTTTTTATGGCCTGGACCTAAGCCTGGGTCCATTTTACGGGACCATATAACTGCGACACGAATGTCATTTTGAGCCAGCGACCATCATGACAGAGCCACCAAATCACCCAAGGATACGGCGGAGGACATTGCCGGACACGATTATTGGTCATTTTCACTTGTTACAGGCTCTAGATAATCCGTACGTAAGATGCAGCATCTGTGAGTACATTATAACCCAACTGTTCGTAAAGTCGCCTGTATGATCATGCGATAATGTGTTCCACTATTTACTGGTTAATGTATTCACAATGGTACTGAGCGAAATGTGTATTCTACCAACTGACGCGTTCTACTATATACTGCTAGTTATGTTTTGATACTTGAAAGTTCACATAGCATTTTTCGGTATCAAAACGGGAAAGAAATTTATGAAAAAATGATAACAGCTGAAACGCGAAAGCGAACTTTGAATGTCTCATAAAACTATGCACAGAGATTTATATTTGATTAGCTGTAACTGTATGTTCACCACATATCAGCATCGATGTAAACCTGTTATGGTACACATATATCATGCCTACCGAAACACAACCGTCAATCCCAGCCGATTGAAGAACTGAAACGCCGCGCCTGCAGTTTCCGGCACTCCGGTAGGCTATCACATCCGTCATCGCTCGGGCCGGATATTCCACCGTAGCCGACCTGTCGTCAAAAAGATAGCAGGCATTTACTCAACCTTCCGGCCTAAAACTGGCCCAATTGCTACCTGTCAAGATAGTACCGTGTAATATAGAACACGGGCGCTTAGGTACGAGCTAGTACAGCTTCTACCGTCCGTTGTTACCAAACCATTTGGTGCAGAGGGATGGCTCTTTCACTTCACCAATTGTATCACGGTCAATACATTTACACAGTTTTTACTCCATATTTAGATTGTCCTGTGATAGCCTATAGTATACATTGATGTATGTTGTATATACGAGGCGCCAATAGAGAAACAGATCTTTCATCATAGCCTACAAACCTTGTACAGTTCGCATATTTTACAATCTAACATAATTCATACTGATCTTAATATGCCATAATTGTGCAAACAGGCGAACGAAAAGAATAGCCGTATTCACTAACTATGTTACATTGAAAACTAAGGCGCTGAACAAATAGTGATGTTGATTTCCTTAAGAAGCGTGCGATTACTTATGTTAGATTCTTGTAACGAAAATACCTTTAAAAATGTCTATTAGGTCTTGTGGTTCTAAAATCTATCAAGATGTCGGTTTCTTTTTGGCAAACAAGAGAAGGGTGTTAAAACCACTTGACTCCTTTAACGTCTAATAATTTTATTTTGTTTTGTTTTTCTTTTTATATCCGACACCTGTTGAAACAATTGAAAGATGCACTGCACACAGGACTACTGAATGATATCTACCTTGCATAACGCTCAGAGTCAGACACCAAAGACAGACGGGTTGTCCTGACTCTCGAGTTCGTTCCTTACTATAGCTAACGGCCTGGTCACATCCATCGAATCGAACGATAGATGCACGACAGCAAATCGAGTACATCTTAGTGGTGGATTTGTCGTGAGAAAAGTTCAGTTGGCTTTTGACGGCAACATTTGCCGTTAGATCCTTGTCACTGGTCGAATCTGTAAAAGACTCGTTTTCGAAACCCCTACAACAACACATACAGACACGCACACACATACAAGCACACGCACACACATACACATACACGCACACAGGACTACACACACACACACACACACACAAACAAACAGACAGACAGACAGACAGACAGACAGACAGACAGACAGACAGACAGACAGACAGACACAAACACATGCAGGCGACAAACGTGGCCGCGCCATAACGGCCCCACACACAAGGTGCGCGCAGCTCGACCTGTAGATTTGAGTACAGACATGAAGGATGGGGAATCTCTTATCTCCCTCCCAAGTCTGCGTGAAGCTTTTAACGTATTTCCTGCAGGTCTGTCCGCGAAAGTACGGCGAATTTACCGGTGATTTCGCCACCGCTTCTGTAGTGGGGGAGGCTATCGACCCGGATCAGTCTCTCAGCAAAAATGTCTGTTTTCCCCGCGGATATCTGATGGTTTCTATGGTAACGTGCTGTAGGGATCCCCGGTATTCCACCCCCGGGGTGGATAGGTGTTTGCGTGAGCTCGAGGGGGGTGGGGACTAGGAACAAGAGGACGTCGTTCGACGTTTAGCTTTACATCCTGTGGGTGTAGCTCTATGTTGAATAACTACGAATATCTGGGTAATAATTGCTACCACTTTACAGCCACATTGTGCGCCAGTGATACTGTGATTCTCTCTGTCAGTATTTAAGGGCGGCACGCCTGCCTGTGAAACTCATCAACTTTTGCCGAGTTTCCTCCCGGCAGAGCTGTCCCGAGGCGTGACGTCTCGCCCGACCATTTGTTCATTTTTCTGCCATGTGACCCTCCACGCCCCCATGCCGCCGAGAGGGGCGCGCCAAAACTGCAACAAAAAGTGTTGCCAGCAAATGACAAAGGGTTTAAAAGGTTGCAATTACCGATCAGTCAAATGCCCAGTCAGTCTCGACCAATCAGGAGCCGAAACGCTGCCATTACGCGCTCATTTGCTAAGTTATCGAGAATAATTCTTTTGTCAACAAAGCTTTGCATGTGATTGCTTTGAAATTGGTCCGCTTTCAGTCCCAATTCCCTCTAACTTATAATATGTGCCCAGCGCAGGACACTCTTCACTGATCGACTCGAGTGCGGTGACATCTAGCTCGCGACAGCGTTCAGTAGACCTTCCGCACTAGTACCGGCAGAGCCATCGCCCAACCTTTAACCACTTGTAAAGGTCCACCTCCTATCGTTTAGATCGGCAGGTAGCCTGCGGTATCATCACATCTAACCGGCCCGAGAGCGCCGCAACTCCCGCCCCGACAGCACGAGACCGGCGGCGGCGGACAGGGACGATTTGGCACGCCGACAACAGGTACAGGTCGACCGGAAGCGACTCTTAAGGTGCGCCCGCTCGACTCGACTCGCCACAGACTTTCTTCTGTGTGTCACCTAAGAAACTTATCGTAGAGAAAATGGAGAGCTCAAGTTTTCCTAGCAAGTTTGGCATCGATTCAATCATGACGCAGCACCCCAGCTCGTCGTCAGACTCGGAGAACAGTAACGATAGCACGAACAGTCCCGAGCAGCAGCCCGACACGAACACGTTAACGACCACCTCTGGCAGCCCTGTCGCAAACGGCACGGCAGAGTCGGGAGGTAACGGGGACCGGGACGAGAACGCCTCGGCGCCGGTGCCACCTGTCCCCGCCCAGCCTCCCGCTCCCACCCGCACCACTTCCACTACGTCCTTCTTCATCAAGGACATCCTCAGCGACAGCCACAACAATGTCCGGCGGGAGAAGAGGCCGTCTCCCACCGACGACGACAGGTTGGACGGCCCGCTGCAGGACAAGTTCGACACTGACGACAACAGCACGTCGATACACGATGCCAAAAGTGACATTGACGACAAATCAGAAGACATGAAAGACTCAAAAGGTGAGTTAACTTTCTTGTTTTTGAATCTAACATTCTTAACCACTTTTTCAATGCGTAGTCAACATGTTCTATTTGTTTGTATCCACATTCTAGTGTAACAATATAAGGCCCTACCTTATGTCAACGACCTTAAGTAAAAAGAATCTCTCAAACATTTTTTGAAGCCTTAAGACCGATATCGTTTCTTTTCCGTCAAAGAGCGAATCAATCTAACAGTGCTGTAGCGGTCAATGTTCTGTAAAGTATTCCCCATGGCTTCTCCGGCATTTCTGTGCCATTGTCCCGGCCTAGAGCGTGCTTACAAGCGAGGAATGCTGTCTGTTTAACGCCCCTCTCTTGACCCGTTTCACGTCCGAGATAGAACCGACGCCCTAGCTCCTTCCACCCCACTAGGGAACGACCGAGCGTAAAATGTTCGGTGACAAAAGCCGGGGCTGTCCGTCGACAGAGACCATTTCCTCCCGGCCGGTGTGTTTGTGTGGGTTCTTGCCGCTTGGCTGAGCGGACAGATTACAGAGCTTGTGTCGTGCGGCGAGCCGAGCTGTCTCTACCTGCCGGTCTGTTGTGGTTAAACTGCCGGCGTGACAGGTACATCTGTGCGGCCTGTCCAAGGCACCGCGCCGACACCCTAACGATGGCAACACGACGCGCACCGTAGACGGCTAATCTTCCCTTCTTAAGTTACTACAAAATCCGGCGCGAGCACTTGAAATGAAGCAATGATACACCTTTATACTTCCTCCATAGCGTCGCTTAAAGCTTGTGAGGTAATTATCTGTATCATTTTACCCCTGCACGGTTTAGAGGCGACGCCTGAAAATTGCGAAACAAAATTCCTTAAATCAAGCGAGTACACGTTCTGCATGGCCACAGATAAACTTTCTTCCACTGGTAAAAGAAAGAGTAACAGAGAAATACCGCTATGGACAGCCTATGATAGTTTTCTTATATCATTGCTTCTCTGCCAATCTACTATATATCAAAACGACACAGTTTCCCGTTATGGCTCTTACGGTATTCATGAAATACATGTACAAGCAGAAGCGTTCTCTCTTAGTAAAGTGCAGAACAACACAACAATGTAGGCACGTAAATCAACATGTTTATATTACCCTGGTAAATGTATCGCAAATGTACTATTATTGTATGAGATGCATGTACTATTCTAACGAAAAAATGATACCAGAGTTTTGGCGTCTATACCTCTCCGCCATTGCATCATTTCTTCATAACCAAACTCGATGAACTCAAGTGAACATCCTACAATTTGGAAAACTAACAAGATCGGATGTTAAGATAGCGTGCTCGGCTGCAGGAAATACAGAACCACATTTAAAATTGCGAACATAGGTATACCTTCATCTGCGTCACTTGAAAACGTTTATCAATCCTATGAACGACTCACTAACCATGACCAACTTCTGTTTCCCTCGGTGTAAATTTATGGAGACACGCGTGCCTCGGATTTCTGCAATTCTAAAGATTTCTCTCCTTTTGTCATTGTTTAATAACTTTCTAATCCTTTGTTCCTCTTCGATGTGGATATATGGTCATACGATGTTAGTATGTTTCTAATAAGACAAATGATGAATATGTTTTGTGTTCAACGCATGTCGAACCTGGAATCGGACGAACAATTCTGAAAATCTGGTCACAAAAAGTGACAGGACACGTTTCAAATTTCAAATGTCAACGCCGGGATCTTTGCTTGACTGGGAAGACCGTTGCATTGGAGCCTAAATATATTGTCGTAACTTACCTTAACTGTGACTCTTGGTGCAATAGTCTAAAAGAATCCAACGCTGTAATCTAAGTACAGTACCTGATTTGCCGAGATCGTTTTCCTGAAACACTTCAGCCAAAGTGTAGTGTGAGTGTTTCAAGTACTGCAGCAAACAGAACATGTGTAAACTAAACGTCTGTAAACAGTTGAAGAACTAAACATTACACAAGACTCATAGAAACCCATTTTCACCTGTTTGCAAAGTAAACAAATGCGGAATTGGGTGGGTAATAGTTTATATTGCAGAGTGACACAAAAAGCTAGAACAAAGCACGGGCGGGAGATCGGCAAGATCTAGATTAAATTGCAGGTAGAAATCGGGCGACAAAAGCCTTAATTGTACCTGAGCAGAAGTGTGTAAATCTATCAAACGATAGCTCGGGGGGAAGGACGGTGGGTATCTAGTTTCCCAGCCCTTCGTTGCGATGAACAGGTATACATGTATATATAGAGAGAAAGAGAGATCGGCGCCCGCGGCTGCCTTAAGGCGTAGTTTAGCCCGCAGATAGCAGAGATACACCACGTTTTCATCGCGTGTCCTGAAACCGTTCCTGCACCACATAAATCTACTGGTGTACCCAGAGAGGAACCCAAAACAAAACAAAACACATAGAAACAAAACTTTTCGCCTCAATATAGGGAGGTGGCTTGTTTAGCAAACACTTCAAAAGATAGAACGCCACAGGGCAGCTCGTATTATTTGTTGTAAATGTGTTCTTGATTCAGTCGCCCCGGACTGAAAGATACCCTGCCCTATTCTTGTCCTATTTCTGAACATAAAACCGAGGAGACACCCCTGTAGCGTCCTGTCAGACCCCAAACTTGCCACCTTCTTGACTTGGCCGCGCATTCTTTGTTCCCACTTAACATGACGTCCTCGCTGTAGCGTTAACCACGACATAACCAGCTTGTAAGTGAGCTCAATTGGTCGGGAATGGAACCCGGTATCGCGGTAATAGGCACGGACAAAAGGGACGGGGTGACTCGGGAGCGAGCTGGGGTCGGGCCATGTCTCATTAGACTCAAGTGACTTCACGTGTATTGTTTGCCGGGGAATCGGCACATTTGTCTCCGCTGTTTGAAGTCTCGCGCTCAGGGGCTTCCCATGCGCCAGGCAGGCGGCATGCCTCCCTGTCTTCCCCCTAACCACTTTCACTTACACCTCGAGCAAATCTTAAGACTGTGTGCACTTTCTCTAGGATGTCTGGTTATATTTATCGGAATCGAATACATCATTTTAATCCTCGTCTTCCGTAATTTTACACGCTTTTCTTTCAATATCAGACCAAAGAGTCACTGTAGTGGAAACGAAAAATATTTTATCAGAAACATGGAAATCCACGAAGCACAAAATCAAAGAAATTCTAACAAGAGCGAACGTATAACACCCCCTGTTTTTAAAGGTGCAAAATATTGAACAAAGAAATCGGGATGTATCACTGTTATTTCACAGAATTACGTACGGAAAACAGTGAGAATTTGTACGTAAGAAGAAGCATGAAAAGGGACGATGAAATAAATTTAGATGGCGCAATGCAAAGGACCTCCCTTCGGTAGTATGGCTTCCCTCCGGGTACACAAAGACGGCCACTTACTTCAAATCAAACTGGTAAAAAAACCAAATCCATATAATATGTATATGTTTTCTTGAAGCATAAGCCCCCAGCCATCCCCTGCCTCTGTGTGTATGATACATGTCTCCCAAGTCATACCGCCTAAGCCTCCCCATACTTACATCTACAACCGATAACCGTCAAATTCAATAAAAGACGACTTTCGGGGTCAACCATAGAGAGCAGAATAATCTCTCTCCGATAAGTTTATCCTCAACTGCGAGGAATTTCCTTTTTAGCAAAGATTGAATCAGGAACTCTTCAAGGTCAACCCTGGAAAAGGTCGTCTGAATGCCGAATGGAGCCGCCACGTCAATTCATAACTGACATTTTAAATCTATTTGCCTTTTAATATCATAGATTGCTTCCATTGTCGGCGCATTGGCTCGTCAATTTTGGCCCTGAGCGGGTTTGTGCAGATGGGAAGAGTTTTCAAATGACGGGGAATCGATGTCGCGGCTGTGTTTTCCCTCTTGCTTGTCTTTCTTGTGAGAAGAGGGGTATTATTTTTCTCTTGTGGCCGACAATGAACGGTCAGCACATATTTGATGATTAAAGGGAGAGGGAGCGTGTGTTAATGACTCTTGAGAGCTTAAGGACATTTGAGACTGGTGAATGTCTATACAGTTGTGATGGTATTGTGATAGAACAAAGTCTGCGTAGAATTTTACTCATCGTGTACAAAAATAACGAGTCTTACACAGTTTAGAAAAACAGAACGGGACTAAATTTGTAGATGTCGGACAGAACGAACGGTAGATACGCGAGCCACGCTAATATTGATAACGTTTCTCTGGTATTCTCTAAAGCGGGATTGACACATTGCTATTTTACTGTTCTGTTCGATACATAATATTACAGGTATTTTTGAAATGGCGTTTTCTCGAAACATCATGTTTTTCAAGCTCGAAATTTTGAACTGGATAGGACTAAAACAAATAGGTAGTGTCTTGGATGTGAAACTTCGCCAAAATAAAACGTAACTGTGTCATGAAGCATTGATAATGGGGATATCGCCGATACCCTGAACAAGTAGCTAGTAACAGCCCTACATCAGCCATCTTATATCGGTCAGTGAACAAGGTCACAAAATGCCATTTTTGCCGTACGATTCTTGGTATGATTTTCAGTGAGACTTTGACAATAATCTACGACAAACTGTCGTCACAAGACTGCTGAAATACATCCAAAACTGTTCCAAAAACGCGCTTAAGTTGCTGTCGAGAACCTGGTAGTCCCTAGTCGTGATCCTATTGCTAAATTTTACATCTACCTCTGCAGATAAGGACGACTCAGAGATCTCCTCCAGCCGAGACAGCCCACATCACCTGAAGCCGAAGAAGCCGCGGAAGGCGCGCACAGCCTTCACGGACCACCAGCTCGCTCAGCTGGAGCGGAGCTTCGAGAGACAGAAGTACCTGTCCGTGCAGGACAGGATGGAGCTGGCCGCCTCCCTCAGTCTCACCGACACACAGGTCAAGACGTGGTACCAGAACAGAAGGTGGGCAGTGTTTGCGTCTTAAGATTCATATAAGAACACAGTCTTTCTGGTATAAACTCGCGGTGTAGTTAATTTCTCCAGGAAAGAGGCCGTTGAAAAACTGACGAGCACCCAAAAATGAGAGCCTGGTATCCATCTAGCCTCCTTCGCAGACCACGCCAAAGCTGTGTCCGGCAGCATTAGAGAACCTTACCCTATGTTGAAAATCACGAATCAGCGCTCCCCTAAACAAATCCACACCGGCAAGAAGTCTGCGAAGGAGGCTACTATCCATCCCTATTGTAGCTAGTGAGTCTCATGTAGTCCCCTCCGAAAACATCTTATCTTTAAAAATTTAGTAGTATTTCGTTTCGGTAGGTCAAACTAGGGACCTACAAGAAACCCTGAAGCTACCATGGTCATTGAAATCATTGAAAGATCGCTGAGAGACCGCTGGAAGACCTTGGAGAGATTTTTGAACACTCAACGGTCGTGTATAGATAACATTCTCTCCGGTTGTGGTTACAAATCCGGCGGTTATGTTTCACATGAAGTCCTTGTCTCATATTCCGGGCAAAAGGCGTTCGATTCATTCCTAATGACGCCGAAAATACCTACCTTTGTCCCATCTCCGCCCAAGTGTGCGCGTCGCTTTGAATAATTGATCGGTTGCTGATATTGGAAATATAGATAATTGTTGGACCCTTTATCTTTAAAGTTGCCAATTACATTAAATGTGTAGGCAATAACGGAGCGTAGACAGGCCCGACAATCGCAAGGAATTCTCCCCAAACCTTCCGTGCAGAGAGCTGGATCGTTGCCCTTTGCGTCCTTTGTGTTAAAGGAGCTGCAATTTCAAACTAATTTCGTTAACGCAACATTGTCCTTTTGGCGTCTATTGTTCGCGAAGATTAATAGAGATAAACGCATTAAATATAGAAAATATCAGGAGATGAAATATCAGGAAATTGACGGTTGGTTTATTGCTATAATTAGATCATGTATAATTCATAGTGGGCCCTTTCATATAGGCTGTGTTTCAGTACAGACAAAGCATGACAACGCGATGTAACATTCACAAACAGCGCAGGGAAATTTTAAAAATTGATACGATACAGACCCAATCATGGGATTGGTTAACAAATTATACACACCTGTCTTTTGACACAACTATAACGGCTTTTGCTCATAAAATGTTTAGCACATGAATAAGAATGTCATATCACAATTAAAAGCATCTAAGACCATACAAACAAAGGTACCCACGTTTTGATAGAAACAGTTTACAATATAAACGTATACGTTTCATCTTCGAAGATTAATCTTGGTATTTTATGTGCTCACGCAACGACATATTTCGTTTGCGTTCAAACATGAACTATTAAACACTGAAAAATGTGAAAAATGTCAGGACGCCTTCACACACGCATATTCCAGCAGCATTTAGAGAATACCGTACCGAATGTGTCGTTCTTGTCGAGGGGAAGGATAGGGACCTTTTTGTGGTTTGTAGAGTATTCAACACTCACCGCAATGACACCACAGTGGACTAGGTCTGTCAGAGCACATTACGGACTGGTTTGATCAGAACAGAACAGTTCAGGAGAAGGGAATCTAGCCAACGGCTACATGTTTGGTGTGCGAATCGCTTAAGATATGAAATTGTAGCGTTATGCTGTCTACATACACCATTTTTTATTTTTGTTTACGATTGAACCCGTTTTGGGAAGTCGGGGTAAAATGCACATATGTATAATCATCCCTACAGTGTCGTTGTTTGTGCTTGGAGATCCAAATATAGTCGTTAACGTTGTACCACCATGTGTTTTCTTGCGTGCACACTTTGTTACGGCAGGCTTTTTCTTGATTCTTGATATCGTCGTTCAAAGGTTTGGTTTGCCAGAAGATAAGCCACCAACACAGTGAATTCCTCATGTAAAATGATATATGGATACTTAGAAGAGACAGGAGACCATGTTACCTGGGTACAGTGTCCTCCGCAAATTGTCTGTCTCCGCAAGCTGTCTACTGGCTCTGTGTACCTCCAAAATAGGCAGGAGTTTTAGTACCCATTCTAGTGTTGTTTTGGTGCAAAGAAATGCTAGTGTACTATATGTGCCAAAGAGCATAAGACGGCTATGGAATGTTGCATGTATCTTAGAATCTGTCCTATTCCTTACCATCTCTTTATGCCGTGTATATAGTCGGCATTCGCGAATATGCGAATAGATACGTCACGATAAATGATGTACAAATGTATCAACATGCCTTCTCTCTGTTTTGCCCAGGACGAAGTGGAAGCGACAGAACGCGCTGGGTTTGGAGTTGTTGGCGGCGGAAGGTAACTTCACGGCCGTACAGAGGATGTTCCCTCCCCCGTTCTACTACCACCCGAGCCAGGGAATCGTCTCCAACATGGACGCCATGTACCTGCACCGGTCCCCGTCCGTCGCCTCGCTGCAGAGACCGGTCCTGCCGCGGTTCTTCCTGCACGGACTACAGCAGCACGTCTCGCACCTGCCACCGAACTGCCACGTCTGAAGCTTCGGGGAAAGGCGCGCCCCCCTCCGAAGACTATTCACATCCCTCCGATAATCTCTAACAACTGAGTGAACTCTGCAAGCCGGTAAATCTGCCGAACAGTCGATATTGAAGCTACGGGGAAAGGTGTCCTTGCCCCCGAGAACTTCTGAGAGTCTGTCCGAGGTACTGAACAGTAATCCACGAAGAATGTATCAAGTTTGTTCAAGAAGCAAACGGTATGTCTACTTCAACACCTATTGAACGACCGAAGAAAACAAAATTGTACAGGGACGTCAACGTTGCAAATGTAAATATTATGCAAAAGAGGGCTTCTTTGTTGACAAATATATCTACCTTTCCCGTGCATGGATGTTTACATGAAACATTTGCAACACTTCTAAAAAACATTGTTATCTATCCCGAACTTTCAACAAAAACTCATCTACTCATCAAACCGTTGTTGATCATGCAATGAGAAACAACATTTCTCGTGTGTATTTTCATCTATGTAGTGTATGTTACAACATTGGTTGCACGTGGGCTCTTGCCAACACATTGTCTATCGTGGCAGATTTCAAAGCACAAGTGGACATAATTTTCACACTGTTTTTTTTCTATGATAAGGACACAATTTTCACTGGTAACCGCAATGTATGAACAGAACGGAGTGTTTTGTTGTATGCATATAATTTCCTGATATCAAATTGATAAGAATTATGCGGAGGAGTATATTCCTTCCACGATACTATATAAAAAGATATGTTCTGTATATCTAGGTTGTGTCGAGAAAATACCAACGTATAAATATGATGATGATATGTACATATTCGGCATGTTTCTGTTGCACAGATACTTTGTTATTACATACGACACTTCAATGTCACATTAATTTATTTTTTATCATAATGTTTTCCCAGAAGACGTGTAAATATAAGGTATGAAATTGGACATGGCTTTCTTCGTTTCTTTGGATCCTCTTGTATATTTTGTTACGTGTATAGTATATACACATCAAATAGCCTTTAAGGTATAGGCTTATTTAAGGGCGTCAACGTGTGTATACATTACCTACAGATCGCGGCCTAATACTATTATTCTAACATCCCAAAAGCCTGTAGTGTGAGGCTAAAATGCTGTTCTGTTATTACAAAAACGTGGGTCTTAGGGCCACCACTGACGTCATTACTTCGTAGTCTCTACCAGGATCCTTTAGCGGCTAAAATGTAGCAGAAATTGTATAAATGGATTTGACTTTCTGGCTGGCTAACTCTTACAAATTGTTCACCTTTTTTAAGTATTTAGCCAGTTTTTACTATTTTTCAACCACTATCATTGTCTGAACTAATACGTTTGCGGGACAATCATAGTGTGTTCCACAGTTGACATGGCATATCCTCTGCAAATTTTAGGCTAAAATGTGCCTCAAATCGTTCTAAAATTTGTTCTAAGTCGCTCTAAAATCTTTCTCTAATCGCTTGATGCCCTACAAATTGCTGTCATTCATTCTTACTATATTACACAGTCTTCTCCACGATTACTCAAATGCGATACAAAGAAGACAAGAAGACCATAATGAGTTGTCTCATCAACTACTAGGCTCTACAAAAAGAATATAAAAACCCTAATACTCACCAAACTATTGTTGTATACGTAAATCGTGCGGATTCTCTCTAATGATAGTCATTTTCTCTCACAATAAGAAGTTTTAGTAACTCTTCACAATTGTAATGGAATAGTAGAAACGGTTTTGTACAGTTATTTCACTCCTTCCGGCTTTCGGCGGGCAAATTTTGACAGAGATTATAGTCTCTAAAAGTGTGATATAAATCGTCTGAAATGTCGGTAATAGATGTCATTCATCCCGGTTGTAATACTTGTATTTACCGATGGTCTGTCGGAAGGAACACTATGGACAGAAGGGTGTGTGTAAGTACGGGGTCTGCGGGGTGCCCGGTGTGTAGTTTCCGCGCCACAACCGCTCATTACGACATTTTCCTGCGCTGACGGCAGTGCCCATCTGCGGCCAGGGATGACAGGGGGTGTGTGGTTAGGTCTGGAAGGGTATAATTATCTCGTAGTCATGACAGGCGGGGCCTTTAGATTATGTTACAATAGCGCTTCAATAGCCCCAACCAATCACCTGTTTAACTTCTGTTGGATTATGTTACTGTTCGTTCTGGACTGAAGGAAAAAAAACGTCGTGAGACCGTCGCAGGGACGTCGTAAGACCGCTGGTCCGATAGACTGATACAAATAACATACAGCTACATGTCGGTGGCTCTGATATTTTTGGTAACAAAAATAGACAACTTGAATCAGTGTGGTGTAAGAAGACGTAATCCTAATGACATTTTAACGATCTATCCCGCAAAAAGGGTAGTGTTTGAACTGCAGTCTTGCGGCCACGCTCCAAGGCCGAGGTGCAGCTGTCATTCCCCGGATAGACAGAGACAAAATAATCTGTAATCATAGCCTTGTACGATAGACAAATGGAGAACTCCTGACACGGCTTCCTTGGGAGGTGGTCTACTCCCGTGAGACCGACAGAAGCGTGCCGGGTCGTTCGGCTTGCCTGGTCGGGCGGAAAGGCTGTGGTGCGCCGAGGAGGGGTGCGGCGGCGTCCCGGGGTGGTGTCGAGCACAAATTGGCCTTAATTGATTTAAGTGGCTTGCAAACAAACAAGCGGGGGTAATCCGTTCCGCTACCGTGTACCCAGCGGGCTCCCCGGGTGTTTGTAGCGGGGCCGATATGGTACAAGCGGGGCGTCCTTTTTGTCCGAGACAACCTGCCGCAACTTGAGGTGGTAAGACGCACGGCTGCCACGACGTGATCTTTTGTGGCCACGCACTAGCCTGGATGCCAGACCCCCAAACTCTGAAATATCTATCACATGATAGATATTTCAGAGTTTGGGGGTCTGGCATCCAGGCTAGCCACGCACTGACTGGGCTTGACAAAAACCAGCCGCGATGGCCCAGCTAAATACGATTTCCACCCGCTCCGCTTCACACGCCATCTGTGCCGGGCAGGCCTCTTTCTATTCTCCCTCAAAGTCCTCCAAAACCCGCCTACAAATTTCCTAAATAACTCCCAACAAAACGGCGGAAACGACTTGAGTCAACAAGCGGCTTTGTGACCAAGTGCAAAGGACCGGTTTACAACTGTTAATGTACTTTTAGTTAACTCACATAATCACTAAATTAGAGCCTTGGTGCCGACTTCAACACAGACAAGTTTACACGTCACAAGAGTTGAACATTACCTCGCCAGGAAGTCCTCTAATTGTGTCTGGTACTCGACAAGGAAACTACAAACGAACAGGAACCACAGCCGTTAAACTGGAAGATCACTTCTGTCCTTTTTGAAACATCAGATGTGCATCATCAATTGACTCTGATAATGAAGACCTTTGTTGTATCTCTGTACCCTAACGGACGTCTAGACCGATGCACTATTCTTATAACATAGATATACATAAACCGTTCGTACTATTACGCCAATTGTAATAAAGGTTTAGTTTCTTGCTTCTTAGTGTGGGCTCAAGTATAAGGTTTAGTAGAGATGCACGATTGTATACTTCTATTCATTTAAGTTTTATGGAAATGTCATGACACAAAGGTAAAGGCCACAAACAATAAGACTGAAAATGCTCTTATCATATAGGATATGTATGGCGTTGGTTAACGTTTGACATGTCTAAAACTGGAATTTATTTATCAAAACAAATCAACAACGGACAAGGGTACACGGAAGCGTGGATGTGAGAGTGCTCTGTGTGGGTTGAGAATTTGAAAATATACACTATGTACATTATGCTTGCATTTCTAGTTTTCGTATAATAAACCTCAGATAAAAATCAGTGTCTATGTCACGAAAAGAGAGCATACCTTTATTCTTCAGTTCGATTCACCGCCTCACAAGCATGGTAATGTTGTTCCAACAATGCATTTTGGACTCGTATTCGCGCATATATGTACTTATCATAAGCGTCATGGCCCAGCTTCGCTCGAAGACGAAAACCTTCAACGAAATCGCCAATTTTTGCCTAGTGTGAAGTAGCAAATTAGATCATGTCGACTTGACTAGCTTTACACATAGGAAGTACAGGGAGTTAAGCAATGGAAACGGTTTCCTTTCACTTGGGAGAATGTGAAAATTGGTTGTTTGTACGACCGGGGCGCTTTCCGGTTAAATCGGCAGTCATCATGTTGAAGGGATCGCCTTTCGCTTGGATATGTTAGAATTGATCTGGTACGCACCGAAGGTTCTTATTGGCTGGCATAACGGAATGACGAAAATAGTCTCGGCAGTCAGGCTCCTTCGGAGGGAAGAGGGCAGTTATTGGTATTCGTTATTTTTTCGTCACGTTTCGTTGCTTTTACTACATCTTTTATCGCACTCTGTGTTCTAGTGCAGAAATAGAGATGTATTCAAAGGGCGAACTTTGTATATGAAATGAATTGCTTTCACTACGTGCACTAATATCTCCGAGTCATGTGTGTACCTTTGGTACTTGAACTGGAAGGAGTTGCAGCTCAACAAAAATACATTGTAATATCCGTATCATTCAGTATCCTTCGCTATCTTTAGAACTGAAATTCTAGGGCGATATTGTGTGGATAAACATGAGCGAAACACAGCTCCAGGGTATACTATTTCTTTCTCCTTCGTTCTTCCTTCATACCAATCGCAAGTTCTTATAACATTTGTCTTCAATTTACAGTAGCTGCCTCCGATCCATTTCATAATTCATGTAAGAAGACGCGGACACGAAAAAAGCGAAACAATCGCGACCAAAGTCTACACATATACATATGAAGACTGACTGAGCTACTTCGGCCTTTCTCCGAGACTGCCCAGCCTGTTTCAGAGCCTGTTTACGAGGCCAGCTCGATCCACCGTGACGAATTGGAGCGAAGGGAGCAGAGGGCAGAAAGCTGAGGTCCGTCAGGCGGGGCGCGGCGCTGTAAGGCCGCCACTGCGTCCGATTTTCCACGCGGTCTGACTGCCTGCTAACGGCCTCCCAGCACAGACAGCAGCAGTAACAGCCAGGGCTGGTGCTGTAAGAAGACATGACGCGAGATTTCTTTTCCATCCGGCCCCGTCTGGTTCTATTTTCGGTCCATGCCAGTCACATGGAGTCGGTTTACGCCTCGATGAAGAACAATCGTACAATCAAGGAAGTGCCTTCTTTTCAATTCGTGCAATTCAAAGCTATCATCTGTAAGATACCAGTCAACGTTTATTTCACTCCATAGTTTAGATCGTTGGTATATATACACACCGTCTGGTGCGGGGAGGACTTTAACTTTAATACACACACACACACACACGCACACACACACACACACACACACACACACACACACACACACACACACACACACACACACACACACACACAAGCAATCAGATCTTTTAGAAAAAAAGCCATGCATTGTCTACTCGTGCCTTGGTTTCAGAGGTACTCTAATCTAAACGTTTACAAACCAACCGTTTACATAAACGAATGCACCAACAACACCAGCAAAATACCAGTCGGTCCTCTATCTATATCGCTTTAGGCTGATATGCCAATACCTGGATTTTCCTCCTTGGTTCTGTGCGCCTAGCAAATGTTGCAAAACTGATCCAGAACACTTTAGAACCCGTTTGATACCTTGGTTATCTGTCGATGTTTCGGCAATTTTTCCCCACTGGTTTTACTATTCGCCGCTCTTCATAGTCCTTCGTGTTATAGCGTAGTTGATCGATGGGATGGCACCAGATTATTCCCTAGAATCATTTCGCCCGTGGGTTCAAGATTAACAGGCCATTAATAACCATAGACACTTGTATTACCTCATTTCAACATTTGCACTGAAAATCGAAAAAACTAAATAGCAATCTTTTTACAATCCCATTTCGACATGATAGTCATTCTAAAGTGGGGGTAAGCAGGAACCATCTTAATTGCTTCTCTTCGATGCTTTTAAAACGGAAGAGTTTCATTGGAATCTTGTTGTTACTATAATAGAAGGAATTGAATAATAGTAGCAACGGATTTAACCGGTTATTCCTTTTGCGTAATGAATAGCCTCAGAAGCGTTTACAAATGGCCACGTTTTGTCAGAACCGCTGCCCTACTAAATCTTTTCTTAGGCATCCTTACAGAAAGGGTGGGGATGTAATAGAACTAACTGGAAGTAATAAGAGGAGTACAACAGCGCCGCTGGTTGCTCACTTACATATAATCTAACATTAAATATGATTAAACCAGCAGGTGTCGTCAGGTCACGTCCTGGCTCGGACAGGGGTCAGTGCGCGCTCATGGCGAATTTTCACCAAGTACAAATTGAATACGCGCCATGCTTGACCGCACGTCGCACCATCACCCGCACCGCTATTCACCCATAATGTAGCGGGGACAGGTGAACATTAACTCGCTAAATTGGCGCTCTTGTGACTAGCTGGGGGTCTCCTTTATTCAATGAAGGCCTCAATTTCCTGGCGTACCGTTGGAACAGTTGAGAGAACCATCGGGCGCGGGTCTGGGGATGAAACAACACGTTTTGTTCTCGCACCAAGACTCGCCACCTCGACCTGTGCGGCGGAAAATCGGGATTCTCTCCTCAGGATGGCTGAAGAATGGAGTGAATGATGTGAGGTCTGGTACAGACAAGACCCGGGTCTGCAATTACTGTAAAACACACACGGAAATGATATGGAAGGCTGAAATCCGTTATACAAAATGTGCCATTTTCTCACGATCAGGAATCACCAGATAACGGCACAGGTGTAAGTTGTGTAAGCGGCAAACAATCACATTTCTCGACATAGGTTTAGAATAACGGTTACTCTTAAACTGTCAATGAATGCTGAAGATTTTGAAATTGATCAGAGTGCTTAATGATTTTATTCGGAAGAACACAGGCACAGAACAAATTGTATATGGACATATCTAAGAAGACAGAAAATACATTCTGTAATAGAAGATATTCTCACCACAACGAAACACGGGAAAGCATGTTATATATTGTGTACGTTGTATCAGCAGTAAGCAGACGTACTTTTCAACCTACGCAATTGTCTGGGCTGAACTGAGTGCTGAGCTATTGCTCTAAACCGTTGAATTTAACGTGCAGCCCCAGATAGCAAGGTTATACTGTAAGTCGTAAATAGATATGGACGATAAAGGGTTTTTGTTTAAAAGCACACGGATATTCAAAACAGCAAAGCCGACAGAATCTTGGTACAGTTTCTAAGGGAGTATACTCTGTATCTATACTGAACGATGCAAACAAAACCACACACACTTAACAGAAATGCATTACAACATTGCAGTATATAATAATAATTTATTCAAATGTCGTACGAAAAAAATCATTATCTGAGCAACACAGCGCCCAATAGCCTTGCATTCGGGTAAAAAATATAATATGAATATTTTTCGATGAATGCATAAATGAATGAATAAGATACGACATGATTAAATGGTGGTATAAAATATTAAAATCAATTTAGCGCAAAACCTTTTAATGACTTCATTTGACAAATCATTGTGAAATTAACGTAATCTTTATTTTTTGGTTCAGTTACTTCATACCCCGTCCTTTTCTGTGAGTTAAGATAGACTCAGACTGCTACTTATTTCCAAGAAGATATTAAGACGGTATCGTTCGATTGCCGTGCCCTTCTTTCCGAATGAATGAATTGCATTTATTAGCGATAGTAGACATGGCAAAAAACGTTACAAATACCCCTAACTGTATTGTATGGTTTTTATCGCTCGCGACACCTTAAACTTTGATGCATTCTTAACATTTTAATTTTGTTGTTATCTCCTAAGTTCATTGACGTGATCTACTCTCCTTAACTATATGTGCCTTTGATTGTATGATATTGTAACACTGTTTTGATAAAGAATATTTTGAAAAAACTGCTTGGTGGTCAACCATCGATCCAACGGCAAGACTGCTTCTGACATGAACAGGGAAGGACACTATTGTTTGCTGAGCAGCTGGTTAATTGACAGTTGAGTCTACGGTCCGTTACCACTTACCACAGCCCAGAGAGAAGCAGTGGTGAGTGTCCCAGATGGCAGGCTAGCTTCACGCTCGTGACACTACCTCTACCGTTCAGCACAACACACAGGCCCACGCGATCTGGTCACTTGTTAAGGGGACGAGGTCTCGCTATTTTTATCTTGATCTATTTAGGGGAGCATACTGCGTCGACGTCGTCAAGGTAAAAAGTAGTCAACAACGCCAAGAAGTACATATCGACTTTTTCCATACCAGATAATGCACCTGCGTACGCGTGTTCTAGAAGAAAATGTACAGAACTTTTGAAACCCTAGATCCTCACACCTCCCGCGAAGAAACAACGGTCGACACCACCATAGAATGGCAAAGCCAAACAATAAAAGACATGCAATACACTAGACTACAATAAATTTAAGGCAGCTGCACTAGACATCAGAAGTATCTGGGTGGTCGGTGTGCCCTATTAGCCACCTGACAACTCGATAAACTACTGTCTGCTGTCTCCCTCAACCACATCGCCACAAGGGTCGGTAAGAGCCTCGTCACGATAGGATTGCGACTGCAAAGGCATTCTTGGGGTTGTCGTGTAGATGTCGTACACCTGTTTTGTGACGTACAAGTTGTCCTAGATTCTTGTAGGCGATCGGTTCAGTCATAGCCTTGATGAGAATCGTGCGATAAAAAAATATCGTACGACGATTGTGGCCGTGCTTTCTTAAGCCCTTACAACCTGTGCTACAACTGTTTGTACAACACCGCACGCAAACACCAACACAATACGGCACTCGAGTGGATAGAGTCCTAATCCGTACATAATCCGGGACGAGCCCTTACTACAGCTTCTACCGTGTACATAACTAAACCAGGGGACCCTAGCGACGGCGTGACAGATTTTTCCTGGCTAGAGACCCGAGAGATTTGTAAACACAAATGCCGTACAAATTGGGACTATATGGTCCCAGTGCGGAGCGCCCCGTTCTAGTGCATTAACTGTACATGTAGCATACACCGCTGGTGAGGCACCAGGCGATGCCGTAGGTTCTACTAGAGGCCCCCCTGCCGGCCATTTCAATTTGAGTCGTCGGCCGTAGGCTGGTGGCACAGCGGGAAGGGACGACACAGGCGCTTGTGAGTTCATCATACCCCGGGTAATAGGCGTGATTGACACGCTGGCAGGTCGGACGATTTTAAGGGGTACGCAGGTGTCAAGTGGACCCATTTTTCAGCGTCGAGGTGACGTGAAATATGATTGAAGCCGTCAGCGGAAACTTGGATGTTTTCTATTCTTTTGAACTTCTGGCGGCCACTGCTGCGAACGCGGTGGTCTTTAACCGAGGCACCGAACTGTCACTAATGAACATTAATATGCAATATATCAACTGTCTATGTGTCAGGAAGATCGTACGGGTTGTCGGAAATGTTGGACAATGTGGTAGGATTATTTGTCTTTCTCGTCGGAAATAGCAGTTTAGTATTTGACATGACAACATCAACAATTTGTTAACATCGACTTAAAAGCCTTGCAAACACGTAGATTACCTCGAAGCTTACATAAACGACATACTAGTAGTCGTAGTAGTCGACATTTAAGCCTTTACAACTATAGAGGCCAAGTTGGTCTTTTTAAAAGTCTATAAATCTTAGACACCCGGTCCTTTGCTGATACCGCTTTCACAATTTAACATTTTAAGTTATTCTTAATGTTTCCGAGAGAAGATTTAGGCGTGTTCGGAAGTTGGCTCGCGCTTGTGACTAATAATTGTAACTCCTACACTCTCCATTAAACAGTGAAGGTTATTTGCTAAGTATACGGTAGACAAGGGTAGCGCGTTGCGGGAGTAATTGTTACTTCTCTCTCTCTCTCCATTTAACCAAGAGAAGAATTCGCTAAGAATGTTTGAGACAACGGCAGCGCGGGGTTGTGTCTGTGGACGTCACCTTTGAAGTGACCACTGCTTTGGTTTGTACCTGTAATTACCCCGGCCCAGCACTGATGCGAGGTGACAGGAGTGTGGGTGCAACGGCGAGCCTGGCGCCACTACGCACGTTACTCCCAGTCTGCGCCTTTATGACTGGGGTGTCACCTGGCGGCTTTACATTTAGACGCTAAGTAATGGGCAAAGACCGCGCCACCAGCTATTGTAAGCAAAATCTCTTCCTTTTAGTATGATTTGCGACTTCAAAAACAAAGCTGCAGAACATAACCTTCATCAACACCGCAGAACATGATATTGTCACCCGGCGTCTTTGTATTTTGACGCTAAGTACTGTAATAGGTACAAACCGCGCCTTGGACGGGACACCAACCAATGTAAACAAGATCTCTTCCTTTTTGCATTATTTCGTATCTTTTGGAACGACCATGAGGCAGGAAAACAAGATTTCTTGCTCTAAGTACATTTTGAAACTTCAAAAATAAAGTAGCAGAACACAAAACGAAGTCATGGAAACGCAACGGAACGACGCTTACTATTTGTAGCTAGCAGCTTAACTTTGAACGTATTTAGAAGAACACAACCCCAGTCTCCCTAACAAGGTGGGTATCGTTTGTAAGGACGTGGGTACTACATGTACTAGTATTGCATTGTACTTATCAAGAACTATGAGCATTTGTCCTCGTTTCGTTGCGTTTAGTCGGTGACGATTCACTGTGTACATTTTAGAATTACGTTATTCTCGTCTTTATGAAAACATGAGCAGTACATGGCCGGTTTCTTTCTAGTCTGTAAAAGATCCGGAAGATATGATTGTCCTGACCCTTCAAAGGCTAATAAAGCACTACAGTTCATTAACACACGTTGTGAAGTGGCCCCATGGTGCGGATATGCGTTTTAAATGATTGTTAATGTGGTAGAATTGACGGGTGGTCGTAATGAGGTGGAACGAACCCCTGGTCTTCAGACCGACTCAACTTCTGTAGTCTCTACCAGGCTAACTTCGCTTACTCTCCAAGCAGAGGAGTGGGTCCGGCTGACTTTGACGTGTTTTAGGCGTAATTGTCGGGCTTTGTCATGTCTTTTTGTCTCTATAAAGACCAAAAAAACATGACAAAGTAGAAAGCCAGACAAAAACGCCTAAAAACACGTCAAAAGCCAGCCGGAGCCACTCTTCTGCTTGGAGAGTAAACTACGCTGACTATAGGGAGAATATTGTAGCATTTACCAAGGGAGTTTGGCCAAAATAGGGTTTCATTTTCAGGGGGAAATGTTGGCCTTCCCGCAGACTGACACTCTTAGCCAGTTATTCCCCTTTTTACAAAATTCTACGATCCATACATCCGTCAGAAAGCCTGGTGGAGGTCTCGGCAAAGTTGAACAACTTCGTTAGGAAAATCGCAACCTTTGTGATGTATTTCGTATTTGTAGCACTTTTTATTCTTCCTGCTTTCCAATGCTGACGCAATTTTTCAAGTTCACATGTCTACTGGTACACTAGCACACACACACAACAGAAGTATACAAGATACGTAACGATGTGTACAAGTATACAAATAGCTTCAACATCTTGCGGCTTTGTTTGGTGCAAATGAATCAAAGTTAATTTAGATAATGAATAGATCACCCCAAAAGTCGCGAACAAAAAGTAAATTTTAGACTCGCCCCAAAAATGGAAGACATGAGGCCCACGTGCCCACATAAACTCCACTCGACTCAATTAAACTCTATTTGTTTTGCATTGTGGACCCGCACTGATCATAAAAAAGTCATTAGAGTTCATGAATTTGTTGCAAACTGTGACAAACTATCTAGTTTCACGTAACCGTTTCTCTTTTACAACCGCCATGGCAGAACAAAGGAACCGATGAAAGCACCGGCCTTAACACACCTCATTTATTTCCATTTCCCATTGTGGCTATTGTGTGCGATGTGTATGGTACATCGAACCATATGCCAGCTTCTGTGTCCTACAACCACTTACCCCCGAGCTTAGCAGTGTCGGTGGACAAAGTGGAACAATCTATTGTTCTGAAAAACAAACACAGGCAACACACTTCTGTTCGACTCCAACCGTTCTTCTGGCGACTCTTTTGTTGCTTTCCAGACAACACCGGGATTAGAGGAAACTTTGGAGAAGTGTTGACCAAAACATCGGGATATGAAGAAGTGCAGATGGCAAGGCTGTTTAGAACATAATGAGCCAAGAACAGGTGATGACAGAGCAATACACTAATGCTAAGTGTCACTAAATACCACGGAAAAAATCGACCTTTGTAGCGAAGATGCGCCATATTAATCACCACCATTAAAGGTTAAAAGTGTAGCTTCCATATGGAAAATTAATCTTTCCCTTCATTTCTAAGCAGATGTTAGCCTGGGTACCATCCTCTGTAGTAACCCCTGGCCCAATCATTTCGGCTTGGTAACCACGTGGTTACTTCGGAGGATGGTACCCAGGCTTAGATGTTACCCTGAAAAATTACCTGGAACTAAGATGTCTGAAAAGAAAATGACGCCCATGAAGACAATTTTCCAGAAAACGCTTTAATCTTTTAGAAAAATTGTTTTTCAACAAAATTTCATGAGTGACAAAAGTGCCTGAGGTTATAGTTCAAACACAGTAATTAGCAGACATCACAATGGATTTGGGAAGATAAGGAATCCTTTCATGTCATCTTTGTTTAATGTTTCACCGGTGGATGAAGACCATCTGTCGGTGTGAGCATACCTTCTGTTTATGATGCTGACTCCCCATGACAGTCTGGACAAATGCGTCACACAGACAGGTTCTCAACAGATATGTCTTTCTAACATCAACAAAATCATAAAATAATTATGCCATTTAGTGTAACATGTGACTGTTATAGAATATGCATTGAGACAGATACTGTCCAAGGATACCTCGCAAACAATATGCATTTTTTGGATGAACATGTAACAGTTACTGGACAAACATTGCACAAGGAAATCTTATGAAAACATGTAGTTACAGGACACGCATTGTCAATGGAAATTGTACCATTCAGACCAACATGTCACAATCACAGAATACATACATTTGTTTTGTACTGTCAGAGATGACCTGAAAAAATGTCAGGCCCTACATTTTCATCCAAGCAAGGTATATTTGCACCAGACTTCATTATTCCTATGCAGAGCTGCATATCCTTTTTCGAATGCACATGTACTTTGCTTGTACTTTTTATTCTAGTTTGGAGAGCTTTTTCACAACACTTATTCCTGATCCATCTCCAAAACATCCTCATCATAGTTTATGGTGAAGCTGCATGGAACATAGATGCTTAAACTGGTTGAAGACAACTTTTCGTCTTAATTTTTTTCTTCTGATCTAATCTATCAATTAATTACCCCTTGATGACAAAAATACATATTATGACCTTCAATGATATTTCTTGAAAATCATACATTAAAAGCTTTTCATTACATAGAATATAATACAATAATTGGAGACTCTTAAGTCATATTATTAGTTTCTATGGCTCCAGCTTTTAAATCTAAAAATGTAATGAAAGCCATAAGAAAGGATTAATGTAATACATGTACATGTACCAGATGTTTATTGTGTCTCATGATTAAAAAATATATAAAACTGAACATAAAGAAAAAAAGACAGCCAGTTGAAAGATTTTGTTCCTTTCATCCTCAATGTTGAAGATATAGTTGGTAATGTTACTAATGTTGGTGATCATATTGTTTTTTTTTCTCCAGTGAAGACCAACATTTTTGTAAACTGCAAATCTACCTTACACATATCTATATATCATAACTTACATTGACTTAGCTATCATTTATTTTGAGGCTGACTTCTTCAGAGACTTCTAAGAAAAAGAGGTTGATAGAATATCCATAACAAGATCTAAAAGTTTGAGTAATAAAAGTTGAAATTATGAATAACAGAAATGAATAGAACTGAGAGTTGGGAATTGAGAAATGATCCAAGGCAATGTGGCACCAAAATATATAATTATGCACTCCTGATGACGTCATCACTTGAATCATGGCTTCTGTAATGGATGGTTCAGCTCTGGATTCTGCCATTGCTTCTGAACAGAACAGAACAGAACAGAACAGAACAGGATAGAACAGAACAGGACAAAGCCAGGAGACAACCTGAAGAAATACAAAGCACAGTTTCCTTTCTTTGATGGTCATCCCCATGGTAGGAGGGTGGGTGAAGGGGCCGAAAACAGCACTGCCTCTCACAGTCCACTGGAAAACTCTGACATCATATCCAGTCTAGTCTTCTGTTGTTTCCTGGATGACAAACAAACAAACAAATAAACAAAGGTAAACAACAGTCAGTCAGTAAACAGTCAGTTGTTGCAGATAGACAAGGTACATAGAATGTTGTCTGTGCAGGAGGGTACACTGGGTGATTTTGAAATAAAAATGATTTGTAAATCTAAAGAAAGTTATAAAAAAAGGATAACAAAATCTGACAGAAATATTTGTGTGAAATTTTGACTTGCAAGGATACCTAATGTTACCTAATCTCCAAGCAGATCCACACCGGGCGCAAAAATCGTAGTATGCTAGCCAGAGAAGGTCCAGTCAGCCAGAGAGGGTCCAATAGCCCGGTATACTGGACCTTCTCTGGCTAGCATACTACGATTTTCGCGCCCGGTGTGGATCTGCTTGGAGATTAATGTTACCCCCTCCCACATGACCCTTCATGAGTCAATCAAACTGTACGTCAACAAGTTATATAATATTCTTTTAAATCCACAGGAATCACAAACGATAAACTCTGCCTTTCATCATCACCTCACAGATCCACATAGACTTTAACACCATAAAATTGCCTCCATGAAATTTCTTACACATTATGCAGATTCCCCACCTTGTAATCCACCCCTCCCATTACAGGGTAGTTACACACACTAGGGTAATCTCACTGGTCAGAACACCACGCAGTTAACATAAATTACACCTGATCTGGGGGCAATGAAAGAGCTTTATGAATATGAATTCCACATCCTGATTTGTGAGGTTAAGTGATGTTAGTACTGGTCAGTATAATAGCCTGGACTCAGGCTCCTTGGGATTAAGAAACAGTGAGCTATGTCAATCTGGGTAAATGAAACTGGCCAGTAAAATTATTCTGTAGAAGTAGACCCTTTGTAGGAATGCTGTGATTTGACAAGAAAACATGATACAATATTTGGTGAAACTCATCAAGACCCTTAAAGTAAGGAATTCAGACAGCAAAAGTCTGAGTTAGTATATTTGTCAGGAATCTCTCAAGTATTAGACAGTGTCCTACAGCTTTGGACATGATGAATTGGATGGGCTTTTGGGATCACTTGGCTCATAAATTCATTTGGGTTGTGCTCGGTTTGAGGTAATGAAATGCTATGCAGAACAATCTGACAAATCAAACTTTAGAGCGTCCATCCACTGGAAGATTGGGTGGATAATTGTTCAATTCTCTGGAAATTTCTGACAGAAACTGACTGAAAATAACTGCCTAAAGTTGAGTACACTGATGTTCTTGTTAGAAAAATTGCTTACAAATTCTTGGGCTAAATAATCAACATTCTACTGAAAAAGATTTGTGAAATTGAATTCAAAACAAATTCTGTTGAATTCCCAGTTGTGATTGGTCAGTTAGAACTTAGGCTCTTCCATGAAACGTCCCCTGATTGTGTTGGCTTGCGTGGGGTGGATGGGTATTAAATTTGATAAAAACTGAAAATGTGAAACTACATAGTATACATATTTCAACTTATATAATTATCATTCTTATTCTATTCAATTAGCTTATTCTACAATCTATCCCATTCTATTCCATTCCATTCTATTCTACAGAAAATTTCTGCACATAATCTGTATTCACCGGGCGGAGTTCTGGAAATATGACTCCCTTCAAGCTGAAAAGACCAATAAGAGGAACAACTAGACATCTATTACCAGAGAGAAGGGGAACAAATGAGCAGTGGCAGCCTCCATTTTTCACAAATCAAATCACAGAAACGAGTGTCATCCAGGCAGATAATTTTGCAAATTCTCTCATTTAGCGTTGAATGGGGCACTTGCTCCCTGCACATTTTGAAAGGGGAGGGGATGGAGCCTGTACAAATGGGATAAGTGCAGTACCGGTGGGTCTATTGTGTGAGAAAATGTTTTATTGCTGCTCCAGTGTGGGGAACTGTGGGGTTAATGTGTTGTGAAGGCAGTTGTTGCCTGCACTATTTGGCAATAACACCAGTTTGCAGGCATACATGATGATGATGATGGCACTGGAATGAAAAATACAGTTTGTACTGTATGTAGGCTAGGTTTGTGACATTATTTAGTACTTTAATACAGTACTTTTATCATAAATCAAAGAAATTTAACTTAACAATGCCTTCACTTTTCAAGCAGGTGGCCACACTTTGGATGAAGCATGGATGAAGAGACGAATGCATCGAGGAATAAAAGGACGAAGTGATGCAAAGGATCGACCAACCTATTCTGACCATGCGCCTCAAAGTGTACACAAGTGTACCATAGCATCCTAACAGTTGTCAGTCAGCTATGGCTTCATAATGGACTGTATGACATTACCCATGACCCACCTATGTCCATATCATAATGAATCAGACCTTCCTCTTCCTTTTGACTATCTGAGCCTTTATTATAAACTCAAACAAATCATTCTTGTTATCTAATTTCATTCCCCTCTAGATCTTTGAGGTATAGGTATCATCATCCTCAATGAATGTCCTTATCACTAGTACGACAAGCTTTGGGGTGGGCGAATCTGAGATATTTGTAAATCTATAAATCCATTGTTAGCCTCCATAGCAGGCTCTATGAGTTGGGCTTGATTTTTTATTATTATGTGCTTTTTTTCTGATGGCATATCAGTTCTAGAGGCAACAAAAAAACAGTACTGAGAACTAATATACCATCACAAAAAACACACTTTATAAGCCATAAAAGACTACTCTCCAAGCAGGGGAGGGGTTCCGACTGTTTTTTGACGTGTTTCTAGGCGTTCTTGTCGGGCTTTCTACTTAGTCATTTTTTTTTGTCTCATCAAATTGGTAATAAAAGACTGACTCATAAAGAGACTGCTACCTAGGCTATATATCATTTGATTGATAAACAAATGAAATTTGCCAATGAACACAACATCAGTACATTGTCTTAACCTTAAGCACACTGAAGTAGCCGTTTGGCCCCCAATTCCCTATTGGTTACAGAGTTAGGCAGCAGGGAGAAGGCTAAAATTGGATGCAATAATTCCCAAATTCACAATGTAACTGTGATGGGCAATATACATTATGTAAATAATTATTTCTAACATCAACAAAATCATTATGAAACAAAACCAATTATGATAAAATGACTGCAATTGAGATAATCGGGAAATGAATTTTAATGTTTCACAATAAATCCATTCAGCATTCCAACCATATGTCAATAATCTACCATGGAAATTTCTCATTAGCCAGAAAATCAGATTACTGGCCAATATTACCATCATAAAGTATATGGAAAAGGGACTGATTCTAATAACAAATCTGATATAAAAAAGGATATCGTGTAAGCCATGTAATGTTAGTTGTCGACGCATCACACAACATAATTTTCTTCAGCTAAACATGGTGAAGTATTTGCTAACACCTAGTTTTAGACAAATTTGTTTCAGTTTTGAATTAAACATGTCACCTTTAAATAACACAAAAAATGCAAGGCTGTAACTAGAATAAAATCTGTAGATCTATATCATTAGCTGTCACCATTAGATTTTCCTTCCTGAAATAGATTACAAATGATCAAGAAAGTCAGAATTGACACTTGTCAATTATGATCTTATCATTCACATACAACGACGTACATGTCACACGATTCATAACTCTCCCATCTCGGAAGATATAACTGATCAAAGCTTGATGTTACAAAATGCACATCTAGGGATCCTCTGTCGCAAGATAAGGTTCTAAACTGGCAGGTTATGATGCTAATGTGTTCCCCATAAGGAGAGAATAGGTGCAGTGATATTACATCTCCGCCCGGGGGGACAGGATAACGATGACAAACAAGAGAGATTCTCGTGTCCTCAGGTCGTCATTTGCTCATATTTGATCCCCATCTAGAGTGGTTTTTTATTGCTGTCTGCCAGGCACCGCGGTTTAAAACCCGCCGTAAGAGCCAAATCAACACATGCCGACAATTTCGGTCCACGTTAAGCAGGGTGGATCGAGGAAAGTCTTCTTTAAACACTCAGTGAGAGTCATTATCCAAATCCGCCCTGACGTTTATATCGCAGATTTTATTTGTTAAAGCTGCTCTGTGGGGACACTGAAGAGCAATAAAGGAAATAATGGATAGCTGAAGAAGTCTAATTCAGAACGACATGTGGAAGTGGCTGCCTCGTTAGCAATGCTAACGACCCGGCGGGACCCAGTTGGGAAAAGCGTGAAATGTGCATGAGGGGCTATGGGGGCACGCACTGTACTCTAGGGTGGGTTTCACTTAACACGTTGATCATATATAATGCATTAACGGCACAGTGGGTGCTGATGTTATCGGCAGTGATCAGGTGGTGATGGGACGGCGTTTCAGAGAGCTGTCAACTATAGAGGTAATTAAGGCTAAGTAATAAATATAGATTAAAACTTGAGTGAGAAGAGTACATCAAATGTAAGTGTACTTAAAACTAATAGAACTACAACCGGTAACTCCCCAGGTGTAAAGTAGGAGGTAAACTTTCCCTTGCATAATACACACACCAAGAAAATATATCACAAAACTTTTATTACAGAAAACTCTACAAATGATGTCATACTGTTACAAAGTGCTATCAACCAGAATCATGTTTGCTTTTAGATAACTGTCAGTATTATAATTTCTAGACAGGTGATAGTTAAAATTCCAGTCTGAAAAAGTAAACCATGATTTGAGCAAAATGGATTTGAACAAAATATTTAATGTGTTTTAAAAATCTTAACTTATCTTTTTTGATGATATAGTCATTTGCATCACCTAAATTTCTATCATGCTGAAAATCAGAAGTTCATACTATTTTTGAGTTTGTTGTTGAAACAATAGTAGTGACACAGAAGAAATCACAGTGCCTGATTGAAGGTGATTTCGTGGACGGGAATATTTCAAGATTTCCAGTAGTATGCTGTTTATACCAGGGCTTCCTTGAGACATAACAGTGACTGGTGCCTTATAGTGATATAAATCTTTGGTCAAGTGCAAGTAATGCGGAAGATAGAGTGAAGACAATATCCCTGTAGCTAACAATAACCTTCTGATCTTCCTTAAGGAGTTGTTTCTGTCTCAACATCAATTCTTCTTTTATCTTTAAGGAGTAGTCTCAAAACAAAAAGGTTTCTTGATGAAATCAGTTTGTTTCAAGGTCGTATTCAAATTTTCGTAAACCTGCTTCTCATGCTATTAAGCCTGTACCATCTAGGCATAGGTATGAAATGATCATGGTCCAACTTTTTTTATTATTTGTGTACATGATGCTTAATTTTACTGAATTTTCTCTTCCTAATGCCTCCTGAAATTTCATCCTTCAACAAAATGAAAGCAATATATCTACATGCATAACAAATAATACTTTCATCATAGTTACCTAATAAAAGTCCTTCCTGAAAATTAATGATTTATTTTGATTAATTCATTCATCTAAGAGATATGACATGATATTATTAGCTAATAGCTAGGATATGAAATCAAATCATCTGAAATAAAATGCATGAAAAATCAAAATACTGAACAATACCAAGATGATGTTTGATTAAAACCAATACATTGATGTTTGAAAAAAAATCACTGCCTCTTCACAATTTGAGAGCACAGATTAACTACATATATCATGATGGTATTGAAAGTTGCAGGAAACGATATAAAAAGTCACAATTTAGATGGATCACAAATTAGATTCCTGTTAGAGAAAACATCTCTGTCCCCCCTGTCATCTCTATGTCCCCCGGTACCTCAAATGATCAATTTTTGCAGTGAAGACTGCCATTGACTTGGTTAATGACATGAACTTCCCAATGATTTCCTTCGGGGCGCGCTATACATCAGACGCGGAAAGTTTTCCTTCTAAGTACGATAGCGCTCGCCAGGAGTGACCTGACGCCGCACCGCGAAGGAATACTAAATCTGACGCTCCCAGCGAATAACCTTACATAAGAGATATCAACTGACATAACATAGAGAATACATCATTGGGAGATGGGTATGGTGATAAAATATCGCAGTGAATCTCAATTTTACGGTGATGATTTGGTATTGCATCTTGCATCTCACATCTTCATCTGATACGAAAACAATCTATATTTCCTCAATGAATTTCTAGTCATAGACAGGTTTCAAGCGAGCTTGAAAGAGTGAGTGAGAGAATCTCCACAACTCTACTTCTCCTTCTAGATATAAAATTTCTCATCATTATATCTAAGCATAAAAAAAAACCTCTTTACAATTTCCATTTACATACAACAACAAGTACATGTACTATAACTTGATGCACTTTGACTCCTGATTGTTTTGAAGTGCTCATCATTTGTCTCTGTCCAGCACTAAGAGGGAATCTTCCTCCGAGCTATGCCAGTCGTACTCTCTCTGCTCTGTTCAGGGTGATCATGGTCAAATGACAGTGTTCTTTGTCAGGGCGCTCCTGGGCACAGCTGCTTTTACTGTCGTTTTCAAGTTGAGCTCCAAACAAATGGCTTCCTCAATCTCAAGCAAACAGACAAAAGAGAAATACTCAAGAATGTTTTGTACTTTGATCATTATGCTTTTTACTGAAATTTTTTGTAAGGTTGGGCTCCCTTGAAAAACAACTTGCTGAAGTTGAAAAGGGCTATCCAGTAGTTTGCACTATTCGAATAAAAAAGAGTACAATGTACTAAAAAGTACAATCTGAAAAAAATTACTAATCAGAGAATACTGAACAGTATCAATTAAGATGGCATTAAAACCAATGCATTGATGTTTGAAAAAAAGGCAACATCTACTAAAAGGTACAATGCCTCATTAATGTTTTATTAAATCTGCAAATTTGCAAGCTTCAAGTCATATTCTTGTCATTGGTGAGCACCTAAGAAATCTGCATGTTTCTTGGTTTATAGTTAGTATCATTTTGGACACAACAAAATATTTCAACACGTCATGCCAATTCTAAGAAAATAGGAAACAACACCTTTGTTTTTGCAAAAAAATTCTGGTCAACACCCTTGTTTGCGCAGAGAAATTCTGGACAAATAACTAAGCTTATTGTTGCAATCATCCCTAAATAAACGTAACTTTGAGAATCCTCTTGAGTATTTGTTGATGGAAAAACAGTGCACCTTGTTTCAAAACATTATGCCTTGAGCAAATAAAGGATAGGGTACTCAGTCTCAGCTCGAGGTGGGGTTGGAATTTCCTGTATTGGAACATGAAAGTTGGACATGGTTTAAGATCTACCCAGACAACAAACACCTTGGGTTTATATGTTTATTTTGTTGTAAGAATATACAAACTTTGGCTTCATGATAACTATTCTGTAGCATTAAGAATGGTCATACATGACCCCACATACCCAATATTTCCCGTCTTCACTATCATACCTTCACAGCCATATCACCTACCTAGACCCGACCAAAAATTGTTCCTTTTTGCCCGGAAGTCCCCAAATCCCCAGTCAAACATGATGAATGGGAACCCAAAGACTTGGTAAAAGGGAGAGTCTTCCCTGAGCCACACAGTCAGTGACTTCTGTGACTTCTTCTCCTAAGTGCTCACCCCGACCCCTGAGTTCTCACAAAAGGCCGGCAGGTACGCGAGGCAGTTTCCTCTGTAAGTAGGGAGTTTGTCCCAAAAATGGGCGGAAGGAGATTTGAATCAGTAAGGACAAGCTCTTTCCAACGTTTGGCGGTCTTCAGTTCTATCCTTTCATGTCCTGGTTTCAACGGGCCCAGCGGAATAGTTTTTTAGTGACAACTTGTGGGAACTGTGTACTAAAAGCACACTATACATGGTTCTTTGCAACTAAATTGGAATAGCAAAGAACATTTTAAGGAAATTTCCTCTGTGCTTGCTCTCAGCTATTACCATATGCAGGCATGGGTCCAGAGTAAAACTCATTGAACCAAAAGTTTAACAATTTGTAAACTTTCTCAGAGTCTTAAATCAGATTTTGCATGAGTTAAAATCAAAGCACCTAACAAATTTTGTTTCAGAATCACAGCTCACATACTTTGACTAAAAACCTTAGAACCTCCCAGCAAAAAATCAGAATGACAGCAGTCATGTCTATCTGATGTCACATGCAAATGTCAAAGGAAATAAAACTGAATCTGATCTACAAAGCTGTGCAGCTAAGTCTGTGAACAAAGATTCTTCTCTTCCCCCCCTCCTTCTCCTGCTCCCTGCAAAAAATCGGAACAATTACAAGTCACCACTACAAAGAAGTATGGCTAAGTGTGTGAGTAAAAGTTCCAGGTTGTAGGACCGACCAACCAACCAACCAGCCAGATGTAGACCCCATATTTCCTTTGTTAACAAGCTTGCCCTCAGGCCACAGTTCTCTCTTCTCTCTCCCCCTGACAGATTTTTATCGTATTGGGTCATTGTTGGCACACGCTATGTGCCCCAGAGGAACCGAGTAAAAGGTTGTGATTGCCTGTGTGTGCATCTGTTGGCCTTCAGTGCCTGATGTCCTTTTCCAGCCTTTATGTTTCCTTTCAGGGCTCTAAACTAATTATCGTAATGCTTGTTACTTGTTATCCATTGTTTGGTGAGCCTTAGTTACCTTTGCCCAGTTCTTAGCCAACCTGTCGCAGAGGACTTAACACATTTACATCTAGGTTAACTAAATGTTAAGAACTGTTGATCAACACAATTATCTAAAACTCTTGTTTTAATCTAAAAATATTTAAATGATTGGAATCCGCTCACCTTTTAATGACCTTTGATATAGAATGCAAACATAATATAATCTTATCATAAAGAGACCTGCATGCATCAGTTTGGTTGTACTTCTGCAAATGCAAATGCTGATAGTACCCTCAAGATAATATGATCTCATTGTAGTGTATGATGATGTTGTATATCATAAAGATAGTAGATTCCATATTTAGTGCTTTCTAATTGTTTCACGATCATGTATTCCTCTTTTACAAATCATCCAACAAGCCCCTCTATTGAGAGTTACCAGTTCTGTAAAAATAAAAATTCCTATGATCTTTTTATATCTATGACACACCTCACAATGCCATGTCTTGAAAGTTCATTATATGAAAGTCTTTTTTTGTCTCTGGTCCCTGAGACCTTCTATCTTTCCAGTTCACACACGTAAGAAGCTACAAACCATTAAATCAAACTGTTTGGAATGAACTTTGATTCTCAGGCAATCAGATCTCAATTTTCCAACTACTACCATTTACCAAGTAAATAATGATTTTATTTTGTAAGTCAGATAATGGGCTCCCAATTACGGAAAAGCGGTGCAGTTAGACTATCCCCCTGGCCATTGTCCCACACAACAGATGGTTAGTAGGATGTCATTGTCACCGTGATGGCAGAAAAACACTTGTCAATGATGCTACTACCATGGGAATAATGCTGGTCAAGGTGGGTCCAATTTAGGACCAATTATCAAGGGAGTTTACTCCAGGTCAACATCCCCAGATTACATAACAAAGTCTCATTGTTAAACCATAATATCTTTTAAAGCACCAGACACTTCAATTTTGAGAAACAGTGCAGGTTTTTGGGACAGTAACTACAGTAACTAAATTTAATGCTTTTATTTCCATTTCTTGCTTCTATGTCAATTGAAAAAAAGCATAATATGGTGTGATATGATATCTTAAGTTACTAGACTATCTTTCATGATTGTAAAGATACATGGCTGTACGAAATCACCAGTTCCTCTCCAAACCTACTCCAAATTTCTAACCCACTTGACGAAAATAATCAGGTACCTGTAGAAGTCCATTACTGCATGCATTGGTGATGCCAGTACTTAAAGGATGTCAGGAACAAGCTCATTAAAATGGACAACTCTTCGTGACAAGTTCTTTGTTAAAGCCACTTTCTAAGCCTAGCTCATACAAGTCATAGTCTGTGGTTGACAGTTGTAACGTTGGGTAACCTAAATTCGTGGGGTACTTAAAGTCGGGATTTTTCGAAAACGGGGTATTTAGGGATATGTGCTAGATGCAAAATCAGTTATAACGCCAGCAATGCAAAGCAGATAGACTAACGTATTCAGAACACTGGCTGAAAAGCTTCGATAACCATGCATTAGAAGTTGGCGACGTCAAAAACTCTCCGTCCCTTATTGACAGAGTCTGGGGGCTTCGTGGGAGAATCACCCAGCACGGTTGTTCGCTGGTTTATAAGACAAATGTCACATCTCCTGCCTGCTAAACACAATTATTTATAAGACAACTTATTACAATCTCTTTTGCTAACCTGCAACTGGATTCTAAGTGTGATCAATCATCAAAACTCCTCTCTGTTGCTACAACCTACGGCACGTGTATTTTCCCGCCGCCATATTGTTAACCAGAATCCTGTTGTCAAGCAGACGACAAAGGTTTGTGAGGAACACTTTTTGTCTAAATGCTGCGTGTGATAGTGGACTGAGGAAGATATTTTCCTCAAAGTTTGCTCCTAACACAACAAGGAACACATGGACATAGTAGTATTACCATTGCTACGGCATCCAGCTAACTTCCCATGAATAATGTAACGTTACACGTTGCCCGATGATGACGATGGGCCGACTTTGAGTGAAGTTCTACCGACTCAACACACGGGTTGTTCCGGAACTGGCCTGATGTGTGCGGTACGGCCGTTTTTTCGTGTATTTTTTTTACTTGGACACGTCTATATCCATAGCACTCTCCTCAAGCCAAGGATAGAACGAATAGCTGCTGTATAAAATGTGATTAGCGGTAAGATATTGAAGACGAATCTTCTCTCCCGAATTAATGTGCCCCCCTGTCCGACAGCACCGTAATTGTGCGTGCGGCGGACGGTAGTTTCAAGTTGAAATATTATGGTGTCAGCACGACTAGAGACAAAATCTACCATATATATGATTAGTGCAAAGATAGTACATGATACTGACAGAATAATAGAAAAAAAGGATGGTTTATTGTTCTGCTAGATTGATTTCAGTCAACCATTATCGGAAAAATCCCGAATTTAGGTTACCCAACGTTACAACCAAAGGCAGCACAGGACACTTTAATTTTGAAAAACAGTGCAGTTTTTTGGGACATCTATATAATATAGTAACTGAACTTTATGCTTTTATTTCCATTTCTTGCTTCTATGTCAATTGAAAAAAGTATAACATGGTAAACAGTCTTGAGATCTGTTTTTGCCTCAGCTATGATCCCTTGGATCTACATGGTACGGCTTCATTAATAACAGTACTGATCATGATGTCATGAAGATAAACATTTGCTGTGAAAAATCAAGTTGATGAGCGATGAGAAAATTTACAACTGTTTGTACAAAACAGTATGGCAGGTGTACCTTAATGACAGTTGATGGCAGTGTACACTATCTTATTACTGTCCAGGTGTGAGCTTCATTGTAGTCGACAACCCCAAGGCCACATGATTATCCATACAAACAATTAACTGGCAAATGGTTTCTACTTTTCTTTTCAATTTGTTTTATAAACAAAGGGAAACTCCATTGAAAGACAATGGTGTGGTTAAAAGCCAAGGGCACTTGCTCTTGGAGTGTGGATTAAGGGCAGCCATTCACTTTAGCTGGGTCAAGGACTTGCTTGGTTAGGTAACATATGGAAGGGCTTTATAATTACCTCCTATTCTCAGTCAGCTTTCACACCACTTGTTTAATCATAGCATTAACAATGGCTCTTACTACCTTGTGACCTTTTTAGGAGGTTTAAGGTAGGCATTTTGCAACTTGTTTTATTTGTATGGTAAACTACTGATTGAAATACGGATTGAAATAACTGTTGGTGTTTGTAAAATGTTGATTCAAACTTTTGCAGTATGTTCTAAATTATGCATTGCTTGTGCCTGAATTACTCAAAGTTGAAACCAATGAACCATTCCTTCATTCATAGTATTACATAAATCATATTAATCATTTCAGAGTATCACTCACTCCGTCAGTCACTCCGTCACTCACTTTGTCACTCCGTCACTCCATCACTCCGTCACTCACTCACTCACTCACTCACTCACTCACTCACTCACTCACTCACTCACTCACTCACTCACTCACTCACTCACTCACTCACTCACCCACAAAACCCACCCACCCACACTCGCTTACTGATAGACTAAGTGCAGTTACAAAACTAGTTAACTTTCAACTATGAATGACACTGAGATTTGGGATTCCACAAGCACCATCAGCATCTCAGGAGGCAGATATCACAGCAGTGTGAGTTGAATATTGCTTACTACAGTCTGCCTGCATTTATATTTGCAAACAGGAAACACCCAGCACATCTAGATGGTTATCTCCCACCATAGGGAACGGCACGCACCAGCCAGAAAACGCAATAAGCTGGCTGGGTGAGATCGATACTCTACTTTCTCTACGGCCGCCGGCGAAAAAGCATCAATCATGACGGTTAAGTAGAAGCTCAAATGAACTGAGCATCTGGCTCAGCAAATTTTCCGCGCGCCCGCGGGCGAGGCGCGTCGAAAAAGACGTGGAAAGCGGGGAAATTAGTAAAGCAATCATGCTGCAACCGGGGGCGATGTGGGGTAATTGGCCTATCATCTCGGAAATCAGGGGGAGAAATAATGAAAACAGAGCGCAAGTGACAGGAAAACACCTGTAGATGCCTTCAGTTGTCCGAAATATCAATTCAAAGACGCGGACGTCAAGTAACGATTAGATAAAGCCACAATTCCTGCATTTCCTTTTCCCATCTTGATTTCTCATGATCTAGGCCAATTGTTGCATACTACTGTAACATCAACCCCACAAAAAGTCAGATCAATGGCAAGAAAGATTTGACTGAAAATGGTGCCGGCCATTGACAGCGAATGTTGGGATTACAAATGGCGTCCATCCACCGAGCAAATAGCCACATTCTCAACCGTTAAACTTCCCTGAGTTACGTCCGTATTTTTCCGCTGAGTGCTTCGTGCAGACAGCTCAGCCATAAGTGCAGAATTACGGCTACAGATACATAAATAGCCACTAACTGTTCCTCATTGGCCACTTCTGGTACAGAGTGGGAAAAGTGGTGACAGCAATGAATCATTTCCTCCATGTTTTTTACCGTGTATACGAATGATTGCAACAGCTTTGGGGAGGTCGAGCTTTGCCTCGACTGAAAGGCGGTTGATTGTCGCGTCAATATTTCTTCCCCCAATAAGCAGTTATCTGCCCGAAACGTTATCGTACATGCTGCTTGAGTGCCACTTATTTAGCGACCATGATTGACAATTATAGTCCCCGGACGGACGTCCTTTGAGGGCGTGGACTCGCGAGTGATCTCTGCGCTCGGACCTCAGAGGTCCGCGGTGAGCGATGATCCGCGACAGAAATATATTGCTACAGATGACTGCTGATTTGAGCGATCCTTACGGCATATTGCTGCCGTTCTTTGTGATTACTATCAGCCACTTTAGGTCCTCGCGAGACTCCCGCTCTTATCCAATAATCAACATTTACGGAGCGAGAGGCCTCTGATGGCCCGCTCGCCATCACTCATCCCCCGTACCATTAAAACATTCTCCTAAATCATTAAGCAGCGCGGCTCTGGGATACCCACGCCTGCTCGCTGCAGAATACAGAGTAGGGAAGGGTTTAGGGGAGCAACCTAAGGACAGGATCCAGTGATCATGAAATACATGCTGTACTGTATAGTTATAGCAGAACAGAAAGTACATGATACTTAACTGGTCACTCTTAAGTGAAAACACGAGTTTGGAGTCTCATCAATTTATTTATATAACTATGAAAGTCACGATAGCAATAAATGCCATGATACAGAACAGTTTGCATAGAAAAAACGTGCTCTCTCCATTGGTATGTGAAACTTCACTCTTAGTACAATCAGCAACATTGTGACATATTTTCCTGAAACTCAGCATCTTTGGAAGTTACCTGACACACCGCAGAATATGTAGGAATGTCTATTATATTTACAGTCATTGCTGCTGTAACACATCCTTCACAAAACATGCATTATTCTGCAGACTGTAGTAGCCCGTTGCAGACCTGCAGACCCAATCAAATGTGTCTTTTCTTTTTAATTAAGAGCAGTTTTCTGAGAGCTACCAGTTTTGATTGGTTGCTGTGCTCTGATAGCTGTCTGAGCAAAAAGTCAGGACTCGTTGTAGAATCAAAACACAGTAGTACTAGTATGTAATAAGAAGCCTTTTTATATAGTTAAAGGAAAAAAAGGCATGGTGGGCTCTGCAAACGAGGCTACATCTGTAGATGGAAATTCCAAACTCACCCCTTTCTGGCATCCTTCAACATCTGACTCTTGGAAGTCTTCTTTTCTGCTAAACCCTTCTTTGAAGATTTTGACCCAGCCACGAGATTCCCGATGTCCCCCGGAGCGTCCCTCAGACCATAACTTTTGGCCACATGTCCGAGGTGAAGCTTCCTCACGTGGAAGATGTGTTTGAGGGTGGACGGAAACGTGGCGTACGCTCGGATGAAAGACTGGTACGCTGAAGAAATTGATTTGACCAGCATTTGACTTTGACTTACATACTTTCAGAAACAAATTGATTTTCAAGATTTTATTTTCTTACAAAAAGTAACATAACAATCATTCATGTTTGTCACTAACACACACAAGATAGATTTGGTACACTGTGTCATCAGTTGGGAAGACACACAGAAATTTCTTTGTCCTCTTCTTCAAAATTGACAGTAAAAAATTTGCCATATTTACTAGATGAATGTACAATGCATGCATGTTTGAATGTTTATTTAACTCATAGTGAAGTAGTAATCACCTTTCCTGGCCATGGCCAGCTTGTCCTGGTCAGAGAGGACGTAGTTTTCAAACGCCATCTGCAGAGACGTGGCCGCCTCTTGTACCGCCTGCTGGGCCGCACCGGGCTGGAGGAGAAATAAACAGGTTGGAATCATTTTATTAGAATACCTAAGATAATCGGTGAACTGTGAAGACAAGAGGAGCAAATTATAGAAGCGTCAGGTCTGCAAATTTTCTGGCAGAGTCACAGATCCTAATGTCACAGTTCTCGTCAAAGTACACATAGTCAAAAGGTACAGAATTGCCTTGTGACCAACAAAAAATGTTGACACCTGTAAGAGATAGTAGCTATAGGAAGTATTATGCTCATTACAAGTACCTCAACCAGCAGTTGGTAAGGAGACATTTAACATGTTTAGACCATAGAAATTCGTCCATTGTTTGTAAGAACCCATTTTAAACCCATATACACTCTTGTATTAATCAGGTAGATTAGCCCTTAGATATGTATAGAACTGTAGTTATGTACTAGCCATACTTTGTACCTTGTACAATTGTTGCACAATAAAGTTATCTTTAAGCATAGCATTCAGGAGTAGAAAATTTCAAACATACACTGTTATCAGTCAAGCTCGCACAACACAACATTTTCTTTAACATGTCAGGACTAACAACTTAAGGTTGCTTTTACAAGACAATGGAACAAGCTTACAGACTATTCTTTGACGCGTAAAATATCAACACAAACTGTTGGAAAATAAATCATATCATAATATCATGAAAGAGAAGGAGAAAACCCACCTTTGTTGGATGCAATAATTCCTAGCACAATTTTTGTTGTACGTTTGTACACACAGTAAAACATGCATTGAAAGCGTTAGAACAGGTTAGAAACTGACTTACAATAAAGTGAAATCTTCAGCCAGTATTACATGCTAGAGGCACCGATTCCAACTTTCCTGACTGCACTCTGAGCAGCAGTTATAGGAGACTCCTGCCTGAATGTGTGCATGTGGTGTATTGTGCAGTGAGTTTTCTATTTTATCTCAATCCAGGAACCCGCATTATGCTTCCAACAGTAGAGATATTCTATCATTCCCCCTTAATTACTGTATAGCTGTCTGAGAATGATGGAGTGTCATACATTGTGTGCTGTTTCCTCCAGATTTCGTTGTCGTTGTTTCTGATAAAAGCTACCATTTCGTTTCTGACATACACATTACTTTTACCGCCCCTTTGTCCTACATCAACTACCCATGTTGCTGGAAATGTTGATGATCATTTACAATATTTGAGTGGACAATGCCGGTACATCAAAGTTTTTAAAACGTAATCCATGCCCCAAGGCCATACGGAGGTCAGCACTTAGACCAGGGCTGTGACATATTGACATTTTAATGGACTGTAGATCGTAAAAAGAAAAAAGAAATGTAGCATCTCATTTTAGCCAAGTGGACAATGATCACAAGACTAGTGGTCAACATCCATTAGTTACAATGTATGTTCCATCCTTTGCTGTCATTGGCTGTACAATTGTAGAAACTGACCATTCGACCAACTACACATGTGTTTACAAATCACGGTCTACTTGGCAAGTCAGCGAAGCACTTAAAGTACTTCTCAACTGTACATTGTCTATCTGTGTTTTAGTATTAATGTATAGAATCATCCTTGACAAATTTGCTTTGGCAAATGGTTTCTTTTTGCATGCAACAAAAGAGGCTGGTCTTTGGCATTCTTTTAAGCATTGCAAGAGTCTTTTGTGGGGAGGGATTGCAAGTAACGTTACATAAAGTTGTCCAAGTCTGCATGCTGCCCAAACATTAACTACTACATGTACTGTGTCACTCAGTGAAAAGAAAGGATGAAGAAAACAAATCCCTCTAACACTAGTCTAAAGCCTCCTTCTTACCATGATTGGTATGTCACTCCAGGTTTGAGTGAAAACTTTTTACACCCTTCCATTTAGATAAGCACTTGTCTGACTACTTTCTCAGACTTCATTAGAAATTATCAAGAATTATGCACATGAGGGTTGTTTTGAAAAATAGTTGAACTTGTTTTCATGAGTTTATCAATTTGCATGAATGCACACTTCAACCTTTTAAGTTTGTTGCAATATAAACTCCTCATTGTTGCATATCAGAATTATTAATTATACCATCATAATGTTTTTGGATCATGTGACTGCAAAGAAAGCCAAGACTGCTTATGCCACAGTTTGTACTTCTGCATCCATGTTCTCTAAAAAATCTAACAAATGCATCACCTCAATATGGGTCTATGGTAAGGACATTTAAGTCAGACTCAGACAGACAATGTAGACACAGACACAGAGGAGACAACATAAATGTTACACTAACTATGTAATGATGATGAGGACATAAAAACTTTGTACAGACTACTTTCACTTTTTCACCAATCATTACAGTGTAATTATCATACAATTGTATGTCTTAGTAGGGTTGATATCTATCACTGATAGATTTATTGTAAAACAGTTTATGTAGCTTTGTTTCATGTCTACAACTGTTGAAACTCTCATTCCGTCCACTCGACTGCACCAAAACAAAAGTCTGCTTAGCACACAATAGCCCAGAAAGACATTATGAACACACAAGTTGGGACTTGAGCCCCCCCTTTGTGCAAAGGTTGAGACATAAAGGCGAGGCCTAATCAGTCAAATGGTCTGTGTAAATAAATAGACAAATGAATGAACTCAGAGGATTTTAAAGCGCGGGCTAATGACGTCTAATAGCCTGGCTGGAGGGAAGATAGGTGCCCAGAAAGTTGAGGGTACATGTAAGGCCATCGCGCTTCATTACACATCTAAGGGGGGCAGGCCGGCCGCCGAGTCGCAAAGTCGCCAGACAGGGAGGTGCCGGCGAGAAGAAAGGAGCCAGCAATGTTTAAGCTCGCAACCTCTGAAATTCTCCAACTGCCACAGACAATGGGAGACAACTGCGCGGAGACGGGTGCGCTCACCCTTGAGAAATCAGATAAGTGGTCGTAATGTGTCGCCTCCTTCAAACACCATGCAAGACAAACTGTGTGGGACCTTGCAAGAGACGTTCCCCTTCAACATAAAACGGCACCATAACCGCGTCTTTGCCACACAGGGATGACCAGCGAGGCTAGATCGACGACGTCAGCCAGAAATCATCCGGCGTTTAATGGAAGAGATCCCAACTGGTTTTGACCTTTTGCAAGGACGAAAAGGGAATCCGAAATCCGAGCAAATAACGTAACTAACATAAGTATAGCCTGTGGTGAGACAGGAAAGAGCGGGGACAGAGTGAATTAGACACACACAATTTCCCCCCTAACTCGCTGGGCAAGAGCACAAACATACCCACAGGCGGCAATCTCAGCAGATATGAAACGTTCAGCCAAAACTCGCCGACATTCGTGCCACCACAATTTCCTTACTAAAAGCCTCGGCAACTGAGTGATTTGTTTGAGCGCACAAACTGCCCAGGGCGGGGGTTGTTGGGACTCCACTCAAACGTGACTACCCGCATTTGCCTCCCATTTTCGAAAGGCCCACGTTCCATTACCGGCTCGCGTCGGCCATTTACGGTGTTTCGTCGCTATCGTAGACGTGTCTGAGGGGGACGGGGTTTAGTCCCAGTTCTCGGTGGCAAAAGGTAATGGAATTTTAAAGAGTTAACTGAATGAGCTGATGCTTTCCTTCTCCGCCTCGACATACTTGCAGGCAAAACATGAATCATGGTAAAAGGAAGTCTTGACCCACATTCAGTGGATCTGGAGTTCTTCTGCAGAAATGGATAATGGATTACTTGCCTTCGAAAGAGATATCTCTGTTTTGACAGTTACAAATTGTTCTCATATGGCGCAGTACATGTATATGCACTTTTTATCTCATATCTTCCTTGAATATCTCCATACCTTTGTTGTAGTTTAAAGATCTCTCCTTATAATTACATCATCTTATTATCAAGAACTTAGTGTCTAATAAACAAAATATTAAACGTATGCATGCAAAGAGCAGACTTTTTGTATCAGTACAGAAAAAGTGTTTTCACAACAATGGCTTACGTCTTTCTGACTTATTATGATAAAAGCAAAAGAAAAGGGGACAAAACACAAGTGAGCAAAAACACATGGCTACAGTTATGACTAAGCATGTTGCTCCAATTTGAATCCACCTTTTGATAACAGTGACTGTACCATAGAATTATTCTTTGTCGAACAATTACACAGATATGCTGTATGTAACCTTAAGTGTGAGTCTGTTGAAGTGTTATAAAATTGGACGTAATTTAAGGAATTCTTTTATCGGTATCATTGCCAACCGGTACATGATTACAAGTGATTTACTCACATAATTATCATTCGATTGATGTGTCAACTGAGTGAGCAGGGTAAAACCCATGGCCCCATGCTGGGTGACAGTAAAACTGGTACATTATAACAATTCAGCCTCTCATAACTCTATATCATCATTATTATTAATCAATGCATAAAAATTATATTACAACTGCCTTTGGACAATTGTTGAAGATCTTCATTATACATTTTGTTAGAGGTATATAATTATCCAACTTTATTGCATATTGCAGATGTTCCTGTCTTTTATGTTGCAAGTCATTTACCTATTGTTAACTTTGACCTATAGAGTCCATTGTAAGATTAAAGATAAGAGAAAAAAAAGGATGATTTCATGCCCCCTTGGTATGTACAATTTCAAAGCAAATTCCATTTTGTACACAAATCCAAACCTGTGTCAACATCATACTTAAAAAATTTGTTGGTGCCCAAACATCAAGATCCACCAACAACCACCAGGAACAACTATATAACAACACTTTGATCAGCCCAGGCTTAACACATAATCACAATGTCAACTTTCCCCATTGTCAGGGGATGGTCCAACCTTCCCTGTGATACCCATACTCAGCGGTGCGTGTTTGTGGAACGTGGGGGGATTCCTGGCAGAAAATCCCCGTCCAGGCCTCGGCTGTGCTATCACACCCATTTATCAAAGGTACACAACAGTACGGACCTGGGAGCACAATCCAAAACTCTCCTATATAAGACGCACTTTTGATGTAAACTGCAAGCTAATGACATGGAAACAGGGTTTTTGATGTGGCATAGTCATGGGGACAATATGGAGATAACTGCATTTTTTACAGGCAATTGCTGAATACCAATATGGTACTGTAACATGTACAGTGATGGTACATGTTACAGTTAGTAGTTATAGTAATAGTATTAAAAGCAATAACAGTAATAGTGTTGTGACAACTTGATTTTCTCTATTTTTTTTCAACTTTCAAACACACCAAACCTGAGTGTGTCATTTGAAACAAAATTACCTGTGACAAAGGATCTCTGAGTCTGAACAGATGCAAACTCTTTATTTTTCCTGTACTTTTGATGAATAGTTATCACATATCTGGTGGTTTTTGCTACCTTTTATGACATTGATGCTACTATCTTTTGACAGTTAATTTTCAAACACAGCAACCTGTGCCATCTGAAACAAACCTGTGGCAGTGGATCTTTGATGCGAGATCTTTAGTTTTTCTGACCTTTTTGCCAACCTTTTGTCTGCTCTTTGCCACATGTCTTTGGGACATTAACCTAGCTTTTTATCTTGACTTGCAACAGTTGATTTTCAAACATATCAACCTGTGCCATCTGAAACATACCTGTGGCGATGAATCTCTGATTCAACATCTTTAGTTTTCCTGACCTCTTTGCTGACTTGCTATTTGCTTTTTTTGCTACATGTCTTTTAGTCATTAATCTAGCTTTTTATCTTGACTTGCAACAGTTGATTTTCAAACATATCAACCTGTGCCATCTGGAACATACCTGTGGCGATGAATCTCTGATTCAAAATCTTTAGTTTTCTTGACCTTTTTGTTATTTGCCTTTTGCTACATGTCTTTGAGACATTAACCTTTTTTTTCTTGACTGGCAACAGTTGATTTCAAAGTATCACACATGTAGAGACTGTGCCATCTGAAACATACCTGTGGGGTCTGATCTCTGATTCAAACTATTTCTTTGCTGATCTGTTGTCTGCTTTTTGCCACATATCTTTGAGACATTAACCTTTTTATCTCGACTTGCAACAGTTGGTTTTCAAACATATCACCCTGTGCCATCTGAAACATACCTGTGGCGATGGTAACCAAAGCCCCAGTGTCGCCAGCCCTGTAGAAAGTTTGGGAGATAGCGTGGCATTCCTATCTAATGGGTCAGGAAACAACATAGTTTCCACCCGACTGATGCGCTCCCAACTATTCGGCTAAATGTCGCTGACAAAGTTTGTTTATTGACTTTCCAAAAAGGTTTGGGGAGAAGACACAGCACAGAGACAATTACCGATGTTTCTGCTTGGAAAGGTTGGTCAAGAAAGCGTGCGTACAAAATGTAAATCTGTCTTAAGAAACACTTTCAAGGATGACACTTGTATTGGGACACTGTCTACAAGGCTGGAGTCATCTTAATTGCTTTGAAAATCCCTTTAAGACACAAGAGACCTCATTTAAGAACTTTGAACAGTAGTACAAATCTTCAGTCTAATTTCTAAGGTTGACAAAATAGGCTGCTGTTTGTGAAACAACTTTCATTCCTTTACTGAAACGAGTTTGGCTCATACCCATCTTCAAGTTTACATGGTAACACGAACAATAAATAAACTAAGCAACTCTTTCAAATCCAATAACCCCTGTAACTTCTTCTGTCCCCAATAAGGCACAGTGGGACCCACTGGAAGAGTGAGTACAAGGGGTGGTCATTAAGTTCTGTACCTCAACTCCAATTTCAGGGCATGATTACAAAATGCAAAGCCTTTTATGAATGTCTACCAAATTTTAAATAATTTATTATGATCATTACTTTGCAGGCAACAGCCAGTAACGTTAGGTGAGAGAGAAGGAAAAAAACATGGACATTTGTGCTGTGACCTGAGGTGTGCGGGTCAACTTGCTCTACTGGTACTTCTTTTTAACATTTTGACAATGTCTTAAAGTTTGAAGATTTCATGGCATGAGGAACTCGACCCACATGTAGCTCTAATCACAGTTCATTATTTTTTTTCCACTTACCTACTAATTTTCAAACATTACTGGAATTTAGAAATGACCACAATGATTTGAAATTTGGTGGATATTGATAAAAGACACCATATACTACATAACTATGTCCCGAAATTAGAGTTATACACCTTATTTCTTGGTGAGGAGGAGACCTTCATATCAATTACCCCTCTTACATGTACATGGAACCTAAAAACTAGACTTAGAGTTAGAGTAAACCCTTGTCTTCTCTTACACACTTAAACTTAAGGTAGTGTTACCACACATTGTCACTAACACCTGCAACAAGCACCGTAGAAGGGCTCCTCGTTGAAAGCACTTCAACTGCGTGGTGTGTATGTCAGGACGTCTAGAGGTGTACTTTCTCTCATTTTATGGCTCTTGAACTTCCCTTCCTCTTCTTGGTCCATTTTGCTGTCTCGAGTTACTTATGATGCCATCTAAACACTAAAAAGCTGTGATACTGATAGACCCCCTACCTCCAGTGGCAGTGACTGTAATGTGCAGAAACTTTTAAATGCATGATCATAATAAATGCATCAGACAAGAGTAATCAACAGCTTCTATTTCAGAATCAATAAAACTTTCTTCAACTGGTGGTACCAAAAATATCAACATCTTGTAGCTGATACAACTGTTTGTACGTAACACTATATCTAATTTCTTTCAAACAAAATAAATGTAGCTGGTGAATCCAAAAACCAAGAAATTGAAGATTGGTGACGGCTATACTGTCAAGGTTGGAATAGATGTATATCATAAGCATGACTTAGGCAAGTAAGCACAGTTACTGATGCCTTCAAACGCCCAAAGTTTAGGAAACATACAAGTCAACATCAACCAGACAAGAATGCTTTGGTGCGTGTTGACACACATCTCCTCCCATCACAGACACCGCTGCCAGGGAATTCTCTCCGCGATCTTTGGACATTTGCGGGATGATGTAGGTCTTTAACAGTCAAAACTTAAGTACAATATATATAAACATAGAAATACCACTTCTGCCACGGTAAAGAAAGAAGGGGGTCGACATGGGTTTTCATCACAAAAGAGAAAGGTCTTTCCCTTTTCAACCTCACTGTGGAAAATTTAAACTCGGTGGTTTTGTAAACTTGAAGACCATATCAGCCACTTTAGCAACACAAATATAAAGTGGCTCTAAAATACAGCATTGGGCAATCAGAGATGGCAGACTTCACCCCCTCATGCAATCAGAGCCCTTGACAAAGTCATCAAATTGCTTTGCAGTCAGAAACACACAATTGCAAACACACATACGCACACACATATAGACAGACACACACACACACATACACACACAGACACACACTTACATACAAGCCAAAACAATACTTTACTCCCTTGAGGTGAGGTAACAAGGGAAAAGAACAGAACCTGACATAAAAAGAAAGACCTGTAAAATGGTTGCACTTTATTCTCTATGTTCTGAAACAGCATCTGGTTGCAGAAAACATAAATCTTCTTCAGCTTCTGTAGTGAAAGGTGTCTACATTGTACATCACCCATGGGGCGCAGCGTTCGCCCCCTACCCTGCGAACGTTCAACAAAAGATTATGACAGGTGTTTTGGGTGTTGCAACCGTCCAAATGGCTTGTTTTCCTCATAATCAACTTCTTTTCTGAAGCCGCCATGGGACAAAAGGTAGCATCAGTCAAACAGATAAACATCAGTAGTGCAGATGTTATCTTAAGTGTCTACTGAAAGGATAGTGTCAATACCAACACTTTCTTCTTTTGTTTGTCATGGGTTGAGTCATACTTATTCCCATTTTGAGAATGTCGCAGTACATGAAATATGGTGAGAAGCTAGGTGAGGCGAGTTGTTAAACTGAACAGATGTCAATTCGAGTTTCGGTACCTACTAGGTTGATTTCTCTCTTGTGCAGGCATATACAATTTTGATTGATATTTTTTTTGTACTTGTATCCATTTTACTTAAAGAAAACATTGTGAAAAATAGGAAAATTTTCAAGGTAAATCTAAGATACAAACATACAGCATACTATTAGGCAGGAGGAAATGGAAAGAACAAATGACTGGAAAAAAGAAAGGAAGAAGAAAGAAAGAGCAAAAGGAAAAATGAAGAAAAAACAAGTTACGAGTTTTCCAAACTCATATCCAGTTGCTTGAGTAACTCATTTTTGGCGTATCTTATAACCTGGATGTCTAACCTTCATCAACGACAAGATGAAGAAATACATTGAATTTCCTACTAGAAAATGGCAAAACCATCAGAAACTGAGAGGATGCAAACAGATTCCACCCAGAAACACTTGGCAGAGATAAGAAATGCTGCTAATCCTATAATTTCTCAGCTGTCATTCTCTGCAATCTTGACAAATGTGTAACTAGTGTTCCCGACATGTGCAGTCTGGTTTTAACAAAGTGTTGCCTCAGTAATTAATCCTTAAATTGTGCTGCTATCATTAACACAAAGAGCTGCCCAGGGCAACCATTTATTCCTACAGGTAGCAGCGACCACAACAGACGTTAAATGTAGGTCCCATGTTTGAGGAGAGCCACACCTCAAGTATGTTAAAGAACCTGTCACTTATCAAGTAGGGTTCTTCCTGGTATGAGCACATCAAACCTCACAGCCAGAGCTACAGAATCTCCAGCAAGTTGAAGTTGGTAGCCTCAAGAGAAAAGAAGAGAAGAAGAAAAGACTAGTTTTTAGAGTGTATTGCATTGGAATCGGGACAATCCGTCAGGTGGAGGGTGGTTGCCTTAAATATAACAACAACCATAACCCAAGTTAGATAGAGCACCAAAAGCAAACATGGACAAGGCAACAGGACTGGTGACATGCATGAAGACCTTGAGGTCACAAAAAAGAGAGATGAGAGGAGGTCTACTGATGAAAAGTTTTATTATTTATCTGTGTCCTTCCTACTCAATGTAAATTCATGAAGATGTTCAAAGTCAATTTCAGGCCATTTCTTTTAAATTCCCACAGGATGTTTAGTTGAATTAACCCTACATGTACGGCATGGCATAACAACATTCAGGGTGTGAAAATGCAATGTCACTGTGTGACATGCAAATGTTTAGAACAACTGTTGGTTTGTTTAAATCCAGCTAGTCTATTGGTACCACGTAAAAGGAATGAACCATGGGTTGTTCTTGCACTGTTTGGAAATGTAGGAAATACGAAGTGATGCAAATGTGCTAAAATGTGTTTGTACATGTCAAAAATATAAAGATTTCATTATCCTGAATATTTTCACATTCTTCTCTTTTACGTTGATGAAGGTTAGATATCCAGGTAATAAGATACGCCAAAAATAATTACTCAAGCAACTGGATAAGATTTTGAAACAGTCAGACGTTTCAGACAGTATCCACTGTCTTTCGTCAGTGACTAACGATAGGACTGAGAACACCAGGTTTTATACCAAAACTCTGAATAGATATGTTAATGAGGTATTTTTGGCGTATTCTTCTCTTTTCTCCCCAAAATCTCATATGATGAGCACCTGCAAAGAGTGAAACACAGCTTAAGTGGTTAAACTTCTGTTTAAAGATAGACATTATCAGAAATGTAGCATTGATTCAAAATTGTATCTAAAACTCACATATCTTAAATGAATCATAATGTAATAATTTCAGATAAATTCAGATGCTTGGCATTTTGAAATTCTCTTCTGCAAAAATAAAAAAGCCCTCCAGAATGCACAAAATCAACAGAGCAAAACAAGTGGGTGTAACGTAATGGCCAAACATATTGATCAAACTGTCACTGTATCGAACAAAATGACCCAGTTACATACATGAAACAACTCCACTGTCCTCATAAGACAATAAATGCCATTCCTCAACATAAATTGACATGGAAGGATGCCCACTACATATCCCATAGTCTCCAATATTTCTTAGACTTGTGTGACTGTTAGTGTGTAAAAATGGTAACACCTGGTAAAATTAGGGCAATGATATGCTGTATAATTGGGTGACAATCATCTGACAAATCTCTGCCTAGCTCTTCGCAGGTGGAAAATTAGAGACAAAGTATCATCTTAATCCACCTGTTCCACATGCTAATCCACACACGAAGGATTAACACCTCACTTCCCTGACTTATCTTAATCCTTGACAACAGAGCTTGGGATTAACTAAACAAAGCTCGGGATGATTCTTTGTTTATACAGAAACACTGTGCACTATCATTATCGTACACAATGCGTTCCCACTGCCGTGATATGATCTTCATTGTGGCGCCAATGCTGGGCATGAGTGGGTAGGTGTCACAACGTAAAAGGGGGCTTACGGTAGAAGATTAGACCAAAAATGGGAAAAATGTGCCCACCCCGAGACTGGGGGAAAGTAATGGCCGACAAATTGGGCGGACAACGGAGCATTTATAGCTTCCGCATACTTTGGCAATTCTAGATATTGATACAATCTGGACTATTCCAAGGTTATCTAATAGTATATAATAGCTGTGGGATGTAACATGTATGACATCATGTCATCACCGCAACCCTTTCTTCCTGTCCTTACTTTTCGGCACACAGAATCCACAAATGGGAAGATTTGATTGACGGCAGACTACGACGTACAGAAAGTGTCGTGTTTAGCGACCGTTTCCTCGAGGGTCGCCATCAGTCTTTGATCAGCAGACTGAAGTATTGCTGCAAATACCGCAGCGACAGTGGACACAAAGGGACCACATGCGTGATCAAAACAACTCTGTTTTCACTAAATGTTATCTCCTGTCGGTATTTTAATACTGTTCAAAATACTTTTCCCACTGATAAGAGAGGGCCATAACATGGGAACAAAAAGGGATGTCAAAACGAATTAGAGCTTTAGGAAAAAAGGAGTAAATACCTTGGACGTTCTTCTGCAAATACAAGTGTCACAAAATGTAATATAAATCAGTATAATGTGCCTGAGCTTAAGAAAATATCTAGCATTCGCAACTTGTATTTATCCAATTAAGCTCAAAGCCAGTCATTTTCAGACCATTTGATACCTGTCTGGCTAGTGTATATGATGTTACGCTGACGTAAATTTATGTATCTGATTCTACTGCTTCTAAACAAGAGTATAAAAATGTATATTGGAGCCAAAGTTATGCTTGTAATGCTTGGTATGCACAATATGTAATTGCACAAACACCAAATGTCTACCTCACTGTCTACATTGATTTTGATGCTGGGGATGAATAAATAAATACTATCTGAGCACTCATGACAATGAGTATGGGAGTTAAACAAACACCAGTACCAGTGGACAAGCTCTCTGCTGTATACTAGTGACCTGTGCGGCCCAAGGGCTACAGAAACGGAGATGTGCACCGCCCCTATACACCACAGGGGAGGAATAATTCTAACTTTAACTACTTGAGCAAAGAGGTCTGCAAACCTCAAGCATCACAGGCATTATGACTTAAGTACAGCAGTGTCAAGTTACTAATCTGAAATACAGTATTCTGTTTGTAGATTATGAAAAATGGCTTGGTGTAATAACACATTATAGGGATATGAGACTTAATGTAGTTGACACAAAATATAATACCAGAAGATTAACATTGTACTACAGTAAGTACATTGTAATTTCATGATAGAAAAAAAGGTATATGTAGATGAAATAAAACATATCTGTGTGAGTGTCTTGATGTAGTTTGCAGCACAAAATGTAGACTGTGAGAAAGAATCTCCTAATTTTCCGGTCACAATTATGGAACAGCAGACATTACATGATAAATGAGGTTGTGTAAGGTGACACTATGATTAAGGTATGCAGCCAAGAGCACCTCTCGTTAGCAGACAGAGGAATTCCATTTATTACAATTAAGATGACCGAGATAAGACGTACAGTCACACCTGTTGAGCTCATAACCTGGACTGAAGACTTTTGTTCTTCGGAATGATCTTTGATATTGTCTTACAAAAGGTTCACAGACTGAAAGAGGGCCTTGAAGACATGTCAAGGACTTCAGGGCAGTGTTGTCGCCCTACCCCCACTTTTTTGACATAAGGTTTGTAACATCGAGTATATTATATACAATGTAGTGTGCAAATCATTATCATTTGGGGCAAATTACAGAATATTGAATTCTCTCTCTCTCTCAACATCAAATATTAGTTTCACTAGCATTAACTTAACAGCTGTAAGTATCACAATACTTAGGAAAGGGGACAATAAGCACATGAAAGTTTCATGAAGAAAGCATACTTTCATTCAGACTTGCTTGGCACAACATGCCACCATCCTTACAAAAATGTAGTACAATATCATCCAATTTTGATGTTTGTTACTACCTACTAGTAGAATGTATTGCCAATGATTATCTGTGTCATCAGTAGTTATTTTAATCCCCGGTGGTTGTTCCTTAACCTACAATTATCTCTATTAACCTGTCACGGAGTCCAGTGAAATTCTATCAAGCCTGATATTGGTCGGAAGCAGGAAAAACCAGGTGTTAGATGTCGTCGACCTGTCATTGATGTCTGATGGATTGGACATACGGATGACTGGTGGGGAATCTTCTTCTTATGTTTCTTTAATCTTGATGTTTGAAGCTGTATTCATTCAGGATGGGGCAGGGGGTATGAGACCTTAGTGTCCCAGGGGACTGATGCATTGACATCAATGTGGAACTATTCAATTACTATAATACATGTTTTTAATCCTTTAAAACAAAAGTGACCCAGGTGTCTTGGTAAGACCCACAGGAGTGGCACCCAGCTCCATTTCTATAGCCCTTGCGCCACACATTTGTGCAAGTCACTACAGCAGGGGGCTGGTCCGCTGGTAGTGATGTGTGTTAAACTACCATACTCTTTTCCAAATGCTGAGTGCTAAGCAGAGAAAGCAGCATGTACCATTTTCAAAGTCTTTGGTATGACCCGACCGAGAATCAAACTCACGACCTACCGCTGCAAGGCGAACACTCTACCCACTAGGCCATTGCACCGGCTTTAATCCTTGGTGTTCTTTAAACTGTGGTCCTGAAGCCAAGGTTTCAAATTTATTCAAACACATGACATGTCTACCAATGACTAGTTGACCAGATTCTGTACAGACTTGCCTATAAGTAAGAAGTACTGTTTTTCCATGAAGAAAAGTACTTTATGGTTAGGTACAATTAAGGCACCACAAGATCAATGTGAAACCATCTTCTAGCTTATCTCACCTTGGTTGTTTTCTTCTTGCCTGAATCCTTGGAGTGGATAAACAATGTCTTCAGCACTTCCTCCATGGCCATCTCTTCCATACTGGATGGGACATTGAAACAAATCTTAAGATTTCAACAACTAATAAGAGATGATATGTATTGTATTCCATAGGAGTTTTTGGGAAGAGGGCTGTAAGAAAAGTGTTCCCTTCCCTTTGTATCCAAATCAGTGTCTTTCATATCTCAGTGTCCCCCTGATTTAGCATATAACTGAATATACGTTTCCTGTGACAAAAATGCCATTATTTGAGATAGACGCAGAGCTATCTTCAAGACCCGTCCCTCTGTCCCGGGACGGAAATTTGCTTGTTGGGACAGCAAAAAAATTTCAGCCAGTCCATACAAGACATCTGAACTTCATGACATGGGATTAATGAAAATGCATTTTCATAAGCTTAAAATAAAATCAAGCTTGACAATGAAAATAAACAACAAGGGACTGAAAAAAAATTTAAGCTGGAGACAGCCCAGTTCAGATGCTCAAAGAGCCATGTTCATACTACTTAAATTCTTGTTTCTTTCACTGTAGCTTTATTTTCACTGTTTACACGGTCACCTATGTATCGTGAACTTATCATCACTGTGAAAAAATCTGTTGTATTATTTATGATGCCTCCACACATCCGTTCTGTAAATCACTTGCTGCCACCATGAAGTCAAAGTTCAGTGAAAATGTCCATTTTCTTTACACCGTGAAATTTTGCTACCGTGAAGATGAAGTGAATGACAGTATATCATCTCTGTACTACCTGATATTGTTTGTTGCCAGGACCTTCACAAACTCCACCTCTGATGGCATAAGGAACAGGAGTGCATGACCCTGCCTCCCGATCCTCGCAGTACGCCCCGCACGGTGGATATAGTCTGTCGCAGACCCCGGGGTGTTGTACTGTCAAGAGGAAATAAACATTGCATGGATCTTTTGAAATGTACATGTGTCTTAATACAATTTATATTTAGCTTACTGCAAAGTTAATCTTCCACTGGTGGTGACAAAAAAAACAACACCATATGATACTGCCTTTGACTGTAGTCTGTTGCAGACCCGTTTGTTTTATCAGCGAGAGGAAATGTGAGATGCTGAGTAACTATCTTTCAAAGTCGAGGATTGAAGACTTCACCTTTTTCGGGGCTAGATCTAGGGCTTACCAGTATTTTTCATATCATAACAGTTGCACAATGTAGATATCATAAATATTCTGGTTTGATTATGATCCTTCTAAAATGCTATTTCCAACAAGAAGCTCGTGCATGTATTTTCACATTCATGTAACTGCAGTTAGGAATTGGACTAACCATATAACCTCCTTGGACTAACCATGATTGCAAACAAGGGTACCTATCAGATGAAATAGTGCCCCCTAGCAGCCTACTGAGGAAGCACATGATGAAAACTTGCACTGTCTTATACATGTACCACAGTTCACTTACCTGAACAATCCAGCTGACTTTGGGTAAATGGAGACCTCTGGCAGCCACATCCTGAAAAGCAAGTTGGTGAGAGAGAGGAAATATTATATTCTCCACACAATTTGCACTGTGTGGGACACATTCCATTGCTTTATCATTTATTATTCTGGTGTATATCAAGTAAAGGTACACCTCTGAAGAAGTTTGAAAAACAGAATCAACATATATTTTTGAAAAGAAGGACCTCTACATATACGTAAAAAAACAGCTGGACAATCAATAAGCTTGAATGTTGATAGACTTACTGTACAAAGTAGTACTCCACTCTTAGCCTCTCGAAACTGCTGAAATACTTCAGTTCTGTCCTGAAACATCCCACAATAAATGCATGATAAATACTTGATGTTTCTTTTGAATCACAGACATACAAACATGTGTAGCACACATACTGTTTAGTGTTGTTCTCACTCATCTGCCATATAGCAATGCTACTAAAAAATTTTGGGACTCACAAAATAGTGCAGCACTTTTTGACACCAAGTGACATCACTGAGTTTAAGACGCTTCAAATGTTGGCCTGCTCTTTAAGCTTCTCCCTGTTGCCTGACTCTGTAACCAATAGGGAATTGGGTGCCTAACAGCTACTTCAGAGTGCCAAAGGGTAACAGATAACTGGAATTTCTTTACGATCATCTGATCATACCTGCTGTGTCATGTTGCCGTGGAGCCTGGAGAATGTGATGTCATGTCCACCAAACTCTGCATCATCATCCTCATCGTTCAGGATGTTCTTCAGTAGATGGTGGTGGAAGTCTACAGAGTCTTGGGTGGACAGGAACACCAACATCTTTTCATGAGTGCCAAACTGAGGAGGGAGAGAAACAATTGTCATTGTTAGATTCTCTTTACATGTTCAAGAAAATATATATACTTAGCGTGTTTTATGAAAGCAGCTCAGGTTTAGACTTGTGATACTTTGCCACAATAATCAGTGCAAATGCATCTTCGAACTCTTACACAAGACCAAATACTCATTTTCATACTTTTATATTTCATGCTTTCAACCAGACTTTCCCACAGCTGCATGAATGCTACTCAGGAAAGGCCTGCAAGACTAATGACTGGCATTAAGCCATTGTCCATTGTCAAATAGAGCTATCAAATTTTTCCATAATGTTATACAGCTTTTTGTCCTTCTTTTTATGTCCAGGGAAGGATTGGCATTTAAGGAAAATGTACTGGTCCAGAGTACATTTAACCATCTCTCTGCTACCTTACCAACCCTGTAACCATTACCTGATTGGTAGCCAAATGGCTACTTCAGTGTGCTAAAGTTTAATAAGTTTCATCATACCTTGCATTTCCACAGGATGAAAGCAGCCAGTGTCACCAGTCGTAACTTGCTGGGGACTAGAATAAAGCTCTGCTTCAGTTCAGCTGGTGTCACAAATGTCTCCTCTGCACTCTTGTCCTCCTCTAAGCTTGTCTGTTTTTTCTCTGAGGGAACGTCCTTAGAAACTGTGATCTTGACAGGGTTGTTCAAACTCATGCCTGCAAGTCTCTCCACTCCTGCAAGGGGGCATGACAGGTATGGAGGCAAAGATAAGTCTTTGAAAATCTTTTAAAGGGAGCACACAGTTACATACAGAATACAGAGCACATGACATCTAAAATATGTTGTTGAACAGATATGGTTATTTAGTTGTGGAAATGGTTGTCACTTGTTAGCCTTTTTCTTGCCATTAGTTAGAACCACACTCCCACATCCTCCATAGTCACCGCTGGCTCTCCTTTTTGTTTGCATCTGTGGTAAGCAAGCAAAATGACAGAGCCAGTGGTAACTACGGAGGATGTTACCCAGGCTATCACTCCCAAATTTTCCAGACAGAAGTTCAAGAAATGAAATTGGTATGGTGTTAGAAAGCTTAGCAAGTTGTATAAAGCCTCCGGTCCTCACCTTCAGACAGTGTAGCAGACAGCAGGACATTCTGTCTCACAGTGGAGCCTCTCCTGTCATTCAGGCCACTAAAGATGGCACGGATATCCTTCTCAAACCCCATGTCCAGCAGTCTGACAAGGAAAACATCAAATCATCAACTTCAGTACAGTTTTATACTTTTACTGGCTAATGCTCTGTTGATGAGAATCAATATTTAATGATCAAGAAGGTTGCAGGGCCGTGTCTTCATGGAATCCCTTTTCAACCTTCTTCCTGCTGCCTAATTTTGTAACCTACAAAAGTTTGGTCAAAGGCAAGGCTGACAGCACAGAAACAGTTCATAACAATCATTGATAAACGTATGCAGGAGTTGGTAACAAAAACAGTCTGTAGGGAAAGTACTCAAAAGCATCTACAACATTGCCAGTCAGGGGATGCAGATAAAAACAAAGGGATATGTGAGGTGGGGAACAACATCAGTAAAAAAAGTTTGTTAAGAAAGCTTTAATTTCTTACAGTGTATGTAAGAATAACCATTCCTACCTGTCTGCTTCATCCAGAATGAGCCATTCCACCCTCCCCAGCTGAAGAGACTGGGTGTTCTGGATGTGGTCCACTAGTCGTCCGGGGGTGGCCACGATGATGTTGATGCCCTTCCTTAGTCTGGCCTTCTCAGCTTTCCTCCTCTCTCCCCCTATGATACAGCCTGGTACGATCCAACAAAAAGGCTGCAAATTCAACACAACAGATTTTGTAGAGTTGAACATGAAAATGACATTGAACATGACATTGAAGATTTCTAAACCAACAATAACATTTTTGTACTTAAGGTATGAGTTACTTGAGAAATTGAAACATAGCTTTGAAACATAGCTTTATCTTTGAATGTATAAAGTGAGAGGACTGTTATTAACCCTCTCTCTGCTGCCTAACTCTGTAACCAATAGGGAATTGGGTACTATATGGCTACTTCAGTGTGCTAGAGGTTAATGAGTTTGTACAGTTTTCTTCTTACCTTCACTAGTTTCTGGATTACATCATGTGTTTGAATGGCCAGCTACAAGGAAAAAAATGGAAAGCACACATTTCAAATGAATATTGTCAGATGATGAAAATCTGAATATGAAAATCAACAGATACTGGCATTCTATCAAAGACAAAGATAAAAGATATACGTTACTTTGCCTGTGTCAATTTATGAATATCAGCAATCTGAACACATTGCACCAACATACACCTGGTTTACAGATCATCAAACATTAACCATTATTACCTCTCTTGTTGGCACCAGGACTATTGCATATGGACCATCAGATCTCTACAGAGATGGAAGAAAGAGAAGATTATCAAGTGATAAACAATATACTCTAATCTGATGAATGTACTGGAATTCCATAGCAGCTTTGATCACAAATCATGTACCAGTAATTGCACTAGAGTAATTGATCAGCAAGTATAAACAGTTGCAATGGTGTGACCTCATGTTTCATATTGCTTTTTAAATTATGATAATTGCTGTGAAAAGTCAACAGAATCATTACCTGAGTTTTCTGCTTCTTAGCTTGCAGATGTTGTACTACTGGAATGCTGTAGGCAAGGGTTTTTCCTAAGAAAAGAATGTGTAGGACAAGATGAATAATGTAGTGCAATTCTTATTCTAGTTTTAGTGCTGCTCAAACTGAAAGACTGTAATAGAATGTGGGCCATAGAATATGGTTTCAAATGATGATGAATAAATGAAATCTCCTTACCTGACCCAGTTTGAGATTTAACCAGTGCATCTTTCCCCTGTAGCAACACAGGGATGGCATCCTTCTGTACACTGGAAGGGAGAATTGATGGTTTACTCCATGAGTCTCACAAATCCTACCATATATACTGGGCTTTTAAAACCAGGCGATATGCATAGGGGTGGTTGCCATACTGAGTATCTTCCTCTGAATTTCATTAAAAACTGGTCAAGCAGTCATCCTCTACTGAGGTGATCGTGAAGTATGCATATGGTACCTTTGGATTGGTTGATAGTGCAACACGGATTTACTCACGCTCACATTTTCAGCACACAGGGTCAAACATACATGTACTCTTATCAACATGTTGGGCTCCTAAACAAGCAGTTTAAATCCAATGGTACCAATTGCTTAACATCCCTGCAAAGGACAAATTCAATCTGTTATCAGATTGTGCCTCTCATGGGTGATGTCTAGTTCATCAGTGAGACAGCAGGATGTAGCCATATATAGAGAGAGATTTGGAACCTTGATTTATGTCTTACCTGGTCGTCTTGGTAACCATCAAGTTTTCCTCAAGGTTTTTTATCTAAGAAAAACAGCAAGGAAAATAATTGCACACTGTAGAAACATACTAGTATAACGTTACATGATGTAGTTGTCAAACATTACAAATATTCTTGTAGCAATGATACACATATTAAAAAGCCATACACATGATACAGTGACTTGCATAACCTACCATGAAGGGATGTAAATTGAGGTCCCCAAACTTGTCTGCTGAGAAAACTTCTTCTTTGGTCTTCTGTACAGTTTCCCTGTGTACAAAAATGCATGAAGACTCATCGTCATCATAGGCCAGCTTCTATCTGTTGTTGTTAGTTTGAACTTAATAACTATTCAAGTTTTTTGTTGAATATTTATCATAAAAACCAATTTGATATAAGAAAACACAGGTGAAAACTTACTGTGCCACCACCGGTATCTCTGGGTTGTATCTGAAAAGTGATGAGATGACTCCCTTTCCCTGGGGAAACTTTCCTCCATGGTCTGTGGTGGAGTCAGGTTTACTCTGAGACAACTTTACCACCTTTTTCTTAGACTGAGACAACTTCACTTCCTTTTTCTTGAACTTGGGAGAAGGTAGTAACTTTTCAGTTCTTTGAGTTTGAACCATTGGGTTACTTTTGATTGATGATTTAACATCTTGGTTGGGTTGTAGCAAGTCTGGTGGTGGTTCATCACCTGAGTCCGACTCTACTCTGCGCCGTTTTGAAGGACTGGTGTAATCATGTGCACTGAATTTCGTTCTTTTCTGGTTTCTCCTCTTCTTTTTCTGGATGGAAGGTAACATTGTTAGGGAAACACTGGTGATAATAACCACTGGCCACTGTGGCAAGGGACATAAAATCTTTGATCTAGCTTTATAACATACCCTTCTCGCTCGTTCTCATTTAAATGTACACATTTTGTAATCTCCATTACCGATTGAAATAAGATGTTCCTGGCATTAGGATATGCCACAAATAAGATGTCAAACTGTAGTTTTTATGACGACTTAAAACTTTTCTAGCTTTTAAAAATGGCATTTTGGTACCTTATTTGTGGCATATCTTAATGCCAGGAACGTCTTACTTCCAACGGTAACGGAGATTACAAAATGTGTACATTTAAATGAGAACGAGCGTTCTACATGCTGAAATCCAAAACAGAATTCCTTTTTTTCACACTCTGTAACAGCTTTGAAGAGTTGATGTAAGAATATGCACTATATAAAGCATTGTACTTTTTTGTAGTTAATTGAATTTCATGCTTGTCCAATACATTATATATTTGTGTAATTACAACATGGTGTTGAAAATACTAATGTCTCCATGCATTTCAGTTTTACATCGTTAAACGGTAATTTGCTGAATTACTTCGGTCGAAATCTGAGACTCCCTACCTACCATATTTTGTTTGCATTACCGTAATCGGAAACACAGCATTCTATTTTCTCAGGCCTTTATTATTATCGATTTACCTACCACACGTACACCTTATCTTTGTTTCCCGGGACATAATTTTCAACTGACTGTGCAGAGCAACTTTAAGGTTGAAGGGTGTTTAACTTAAAGGATCTACTTGCGATCTACTTTGGACCTACTGTATGCAGTTCGTTGTGTCGAAACACTTATCTTTATCAATAAAGCTGAACTGCTCTATCATACACGTACTTTCATACAATTTTTGCTTCCAAACGGGTGATCAAGTATCACTGCCCCCCTCCCCACCTAGCTACTGACCCACCTCTCTCCACCCCCGGTCTTGTTTCGCCGCTCTGCCTGGAGCCCCGACGTTAGCGTTTGAAACAAGGTTTAGCTCAAAACTACTTTCGTTGTCCATATTAGTCATATTTTCCTCCGACGTGTGTATAACAAATTAGTGTTCGCACATGTGCAAATTGCAACGGCGACCTTTTACCATCAGCTGTAACTTCTGACCTTTCACCTATAGTGCTAACGCCTCAATGCTTCTAATATTGTCGCAGTATATGCGCTAGTCGATCTCTGCCTCAACAACAAAAAACTCACATAACAGAATTAGTCTAAAATGGTTTGTGCTTGGATTTAATCAATGTCCATGATAAACATGAGGCCACACAAATACAATGGATTCTTAAATGAATATTTCTGTCACATCTAATATAAACTTTGTGACATTTGCAAAACATGCATGTTTCCCTCTTCTAGCCAGTAATTCTAAAGTAAGCAGACGATTGCGGTATAAGTGTTACACGTAAGCATGTAAGTTTATATCAATTCTACGTATTATATAATGTTGTTGCTGCAGCTGCTAACATTTGCATTGCAATCGTAAAGAAAGTTGCTTCAGATTTATCACAATAATTCAAGGATCTTCACATCCCGTCACAGTGTCGAGAAACAAGTTGAGCAGTCCCGGGTGGAATACAGCCAACTGGTGCCCTGCTGGCACGACTTCGAATTCTTCAGGCTCATCGATGTAGTCACCCTCTTCAATGTAGTCTGGCAGCATCATGGTGTTTAGGAAAGGTCCTTCCACGAAGTCATAGTGATGGTCGTTTTGTCCCGCGTGAGCTCGCGTCACAAAACGTTGCCACTCCACGAACTTTCCGTCCCGAAACACCTTCCCGTTGAAGGAGTCCCTCCACCCGGGCGGGAGCGTGTGGGCTACCACGGCCACCTGATACTTTCCAAACACTTCTTCCAGTTCCAAAGCCCACCTCTTAGCTACGGAAATCAACTTGGTGGCGTAGAACCCTTCGCTGTTCTTCGGCGTAAAGTCTCGCTTTGAGACATCGGGTTTAAAGAGTTCGTCAATATTCGGTGAAAGGGGCACCACGGCGTAGTAAGTTTCCTCTTTGTCGCGAGATGGCCTGTAGCGTTCAAGGAAATCGTTGAATTTGACTATCTCGACTGGATATAAGTATAAGTCAAAACCTAACTCCAAGCATTCTTTCGCCTCTTTCGATAGTCTAAAAGGCATCTCGCGGAAGTTGTCCTTCATGATGTCTACACCGGAGTTGCCGGCATCTTTCATGTCTTCCATCAAGTCACCGATGATGACTTCTGCATACTCAAACGGTTCGTTGCTGGTGAACATGCGGACTTGATCGGCAGTCATGGCAAAGGAAAAGAATCCTGACCGGTCCACGATGCCCCTGACCTCACGTTGAGTGAGTTTGGTTCTCTCAAATATCGAGGCACGTATGGCGAAGTAGTAAGCCAGGAGGGAGTAGTCGTTGAGGAATGTACGACCGTTTGGATCAGATCCATTCTTGGTAGCGAAGGAGGCGGACGCTTTGAGCTTGTTTACCTTGAAGACAGTCGAGAGTCTCTGGCATGCTATACGAAACATGATTTGTGCTGTGTTGTTCCCGATTCCAGATGTCATATTATGACGTGACAAAAAAGAATCCGATAAAAACAAACAGAGCCTTTTAGGCTATGGTCATTTTGTACTCACAAAAGAGCCATTTTGTTACGCAACAAAGGTCCCTATTTACACATATAAAAGCCAATGCTAATGATTTGGCATTCTAGAACGCTTCGTACATCATAAAAAAAGTGTCAGTTAGTCACCACCTGTTGGATACACTGTCCAATGTGATGCAGGTTCAGGTAGCGTGTAATGCAGTAAAAAAAATACTTTTAATGGAACTTAGTTACATGCAGTGCATTTTTAACGTCTGTTTAACTGTACTCATAGTTGACCAGCCTTGAAGTACCAGTGTAACTTAACTATGACAACCCATTTGAAAGATACAGTAGCACCTGTCGCTAAGCACATGCATGTTTTTGTAGTCTTGTTTACACATATCATCCGGGTAATGAACCAGCTTCCGTATACTCCGGAGCTGATAACAGAGCAAACATTCTGTCATGTGAGGTGAGTCACAGGTGAACGACCCGGGACTCATCAGGCCCCTTCTTTTGTGCAATTGTCGGTCAAAGGTAACAAAACGTCCTCAAAAACTAACATTGCACTGGGTCAGTAGCCATGATAGGCTAGTAACCATGTGACTATGAGCTATATTAAGCATTAAAGTGGGAGGATGTTATTAACTTAAGGCGTAGCGACTTAGTTTTTCCCTCCAAAAGCCAGTCTGGATCTCCGCGAGCTTTGGACGTCCTCGCTATGAAAATTCTTCTGCTTGTAGCTGCCGTCGCGTGTCTCATCTGTGAAGGTACGTTATAAGCTTATCATTAATGCCAACCGGTACCCGACGTACCAGTGTTCACGTATTAGGAGGTAAAACACTGTATATACACATTAACGATACTCAGACGCATTTCTTTTTCTTGCTGTAGTTCTATCGGTGTAATTTTGTGTTGCTTTGGGGTGTGCATATACATGTATATTGCAGGGTTTATAATACCTAAGCTAAACCATAACTAGTCATTCTACATGGCTATTAAATCATCACGGACCGTAGGTAGCTACCATACGGCATAGGTCTTCAAGTATGGACCAAATAATCGCACAACATCCGCAAGTTTGTTTGTCTACGCAGTTGAGGCTCTGTCCTGCTACTCCTGTAGCGCAGTCGACACTGACGAGATATGTAACAAAAGCGGGGAGATGAAGTGCGGACCGGACACAGACACCTGCTACGCCATTCAGGGAGGTGAGAGAACGAGTACACACACATGGTGTCCAGACGGGTTCTAATTTCCAGTGTGATCGATTTTTTTTGCTAATACGTCTTTACTGCAGCTGTTTGTAAACGTACCATACATATTTACATATTCTCCAACCAGTGCGGTTTCAGTCGGGGAGGAGGGGGCTAGTAGTGACCGCGAAAAAAAATCGCAGGCACTACTAGTCCCCCGAACGAAACCTCTGCTTGGAGAATAATATTTACCCACAAAATTTTCTGATATGATGACCCTTTTTCTTAGTGGAACAAGAAGCGAAACATGTCTAACACCGATAAGGGAATGTAATTATTGCAGCAGGAACATGAGGAAGTATGCTCGAGTAAGCAACAATGAGATGAAAATAGCACGAAATTATTGTATTGATTGCGTGAATGCATCAAATGCGAGGTAATAATGGCCTCTGCTGCAATGTCTACCAACTTGCAAGAGCCAAACTTGAACTTCCGTGAAAAGTGGATATTGAGTTCCATGTGCATATGGGATAATAACAGATTCTTCCCAAGTTTACTAATTTATGTAGTAATGACCTTCATTCCTCATTCAGGCCTGCAAGGAGGGCAGTTCAAGGCGGTTCGGAAGGGCTGCACGAGTCTCGAGACGTGTCGCAAGGTCAAGGCCGAGCAGCCATGTGACGACACACAGCTTCACTGGGCATGCGTGGACTGTTGTCAGACCGACAGCTGTAACAGAGTGTCGCCGAGCCCTCCCTGATGTGACGTCACGCTACAGCGTTCACGCTCATGACTTCAGTTTTCCGAATTAAATACGACGTCAAAACAAATACCATTGACCTCTCCACCTCTCTATGAGCGTCGACATATGCATGAGTTACATAACATTATCTTATCTATTTTCCGGAGGACATAGATAATGTATACGTAGTCTATAGCTAATCTCAAAGCAGATGTTGGTGCGGGCGTTTGCGGGGATTCGGGATTTTCTTGCATCCACCCAACATCTACTTGGAGATTATCCTATAACCTGCTATATCACATATGATCGGTAGATAGCGCTCTTAGAAGTTGTATAATGAATCTTGTTCAATGATTGTGGGTATTATTTGACATGGTTGTTTTTCATGATGAATGATACGGTGTTTCTCTATTACCGTAATATGAAATGATGATCTGGAAAACTCAGCATGTTGTAGGAACCTTAAAGCATTGTTAGAATCGATGGTGGCATTTCAACCTTCAAGATATGTATGATCTCATTAAACCGACACCGAACCACGAGGACCATTAGCGTGACCTTATTACCGACCCCATTATCAGATCAAGTCCAGATAAATGGAATTCAGTGTTTGGAGTAGAACTGAAAGAAAACTTTATATTCATTATTTTATTTCTATGTGAATTGAAAAGCTCGGGGCAAATTGATTAAAGTCCCTGAGTAATGCTTATGATTTACTACATGCAGTACTAGTGATGAGTGATTAGGCTATTTGAGAGTATTAGGCTAAGGCTATTTGAAATAAGAATAGATCGAATATAATTTTATAATTTTTAACCCTCGTGACTGCCAGGAATCAAATAATGCAATTTGATTTTCCAGACAAATGTACGCACATACTTGAATGCGACATGACGATAAACTCTTTTGTCGGACAGATTAGAAAACGCACCCTAGTCACTGGTGAAACGGCTTCCCCCTGTGACATTGGGAAGTGGGCGGGACGTTGTATGATTTTGAAGCATTGGCAAATCGTAGTCTGACTGTCATATATAATGCTAGAAAATGATTTACATTGACCGTTTTTATTTCACTGTTGTATGTTTTATGTCAAGACTTCTAAAATGCAGTGCTATAAAATAGTCAAGGGCATATAAAAGGTCAAACAGTCTTAAGAGCTACCCCACGTGACCCCTCTCCACCAATCAGAGGCTGTTTGTTCAGACACGGGAGAATTCCCTAGGGAGAAGCGTCATCCATACAGGCGAGCTAGGAGCAATGGCGGCGTCCATGTATTTTCGCGTTTTTACGCTGTTTTTCGCTGTCTTCGTGCTAGGTAAGCCGATTTGCAGCTATTTTCTATACTTTTACATCATTCTAACGACATAGATTCATCTAGTTTATCTTTAGGTCGTAGAAAAAGTAGCTGCGACTCAAATTTTGCGATCAGAACTGGCGACTACTGTTCGGCCTCTCTGTTCTTCCTTCTTTCAACCTCCCATAATTTTTCTACCATAAATCACTTAATTGTCGTATTTCAGACTAATCTATACGATTTAGATTTGCAATGCGTAATTCTACAACAATCTAAGTGCATTTTCTTTTCCTTGCAGCGCTGTTTGCCGGTTGTGAAGGGCGAAGCGTGGAGCTAAATAATCAGGTACATGACATGGCCGCTGCGGGGACCAACCACGACACACCCTGGCGTGGCTCGGCCTTTCTACCAGTTTTGCTTTCTCATTGAGCACCGGATGTCATGCCATAAGGAAACTAACGAATGGCATGGTTTTTGTATATGACGAACTGACGATTTAGTCGCTAGATTTTCTCGTAAAAAGTATCTAGCGTTTGTAAGTGTTTGTCTCTGTCCCGGCTTCGGCGGCCCCTCCCCACACGCATATGTATTCAGTTGTCTTAGCGCTTTGACATGAAACAATACAGCCCTGAAATATGACACCCTTTGGGAGTATAGGCTGTTACGCATGTTTTGTTACCATCGTGCTAGTCTAGTCGGTAAGCTGTGCGTTGTAACGCGCTCTAAAACCGACTAAAAGCATCATGATTTGAAAGCGCACGATGCCCTTGCCGCGCCCCCGGCTTCTGCATACGATTTCATGCATGCGTGATTATGTATCGGTATGACCTCTTGGGAATGTAATTATCGCCTATAACATTACTTCTTCCGGGTCAGCATTCAGGCACAAGCATATGAGAATTTATTTTGCGACAATATTCTATCTTTTGAACCCATCGTTTTCACTAGACAGTGTTTCTAAAGTGCATGTACTTCATAGTTGCCTGGGCTAGTATGGCAAGTAGCGTATGTAAGTGGATGGCATAGAGGCCAGGCCAGGAAATATAGATCTTTTCTATTTGTATATGATGGATATAGAATTTTAAATTCTACCCCCCACCATTTCCATGTTTAGGATGAATTAGAAGCTGAGCTTGACCGTGTGCGGCGACAGGCTGTCACCAACAGTGGAGGTAAACAAGTTTAATGTTTACGTTGAACAATACTATGATTTTTTTTAATCATTTATAGGATTACAATGTATATTTTTCTTTCATTTAGTTAGTTTTGTGGAATCAAAATCATTTATGTGTTTGATAACATTTATAATGTGTTATCATCATCATCATTTTTGTTACCCCCAGATAACCCCGCGAGGGGCAAAGTAGGGGGGGAGGAGGTCCCAGGCTAAGGCGGGCATGCCTCCAGCCTGGCGCTGTATGTTATGTAACTGTGTCTGAAATATTTTTTTTCACCTGACCATCTTTTCATCTGCAGCAACCGCAGCGCCCCCTGCCAAAGGCACAGGGAAGAACAGGACGGTTCTGCAAGTGATCTTCTCGCGGGGGTACGGCGGTCCTTTCTTCGGTATCCTGGCCTGGTGCATCATCGTGGTCATCGCCTTCGTCGTCGCCTACGTCGTCTACCAGAAGGTCATCCGCAAACCGGAGGACGAGGAAGCCAGAAGGCAGAGGCTGGCCGTGGCTTACTAGTCAACTACTCAACAACACATGTTCAACACCTATTCTCTGTTCTGTTTCTGCACATGTTTAGCACAGACTATAGGGGACGGGGTACTGGAACTAGTCTGATATTGTCTCCTCTTTGGCCGCGGCTTTCCAGCCAAACGATTAACACTTGGTCGTTGTCTTCGACTTTCGACATGTGTATGAGAAGAAATTGATATGAAATATGGATGGGGTACAGAAACTACTCTTCAAAAAGTTAAACATGTTCTGTAATTTTTGGCAGGTGTATAGATAAAACGATAGGGGATGAGGTACAAAAACTAGTCTAACATTGTTCTCTGATATTCAGCATGTCTATATGTAAAACAAAGTAGGGTGGCGCTAGAGTCTGTCTTCTCTATACCCAATGACTTTTAGAGTGAACGAGGTGTCTTAGAAATCATGTAGACTTAAAGTGCAAGTTTGTAGTATGCAATCTCAAGGAAACTTATCTAGATGTGTTTGCTTTTTTAGCTGTATGCACTGGCTTCAATAATGCACATGTAAATTTACACTGAGAATGTAGATATCAGATATAACACGAATTGTGTGCTATTTTCTGTGTTATCTTGCATTTGCTTCAGTAACAAAGTCACTAGTTGCTGTGAACTCTATTTAGGATGTAGTTTAGAGATGCTAAGTTCTGTTATTATGTGGGGAAATAAGAATTGGTGTCTGAACTATAAATAACACTATAGACAAGTAGTAATGAAAAAAGGAAGAAAAAATGGATCATGTCAAACTAGTATCTAAAGCTGTAATGAAGAAACATGTTAGTTTTTCTCTTGTATTGGTAAAGAAATCACGAACTGAGACCTCCAAAAACAACAAGGGATTATAGTAATTGCATCCAACCATTTAGTCAAAGGCTTATAGCAGTCCTTGTGAAAACTATATGATGAAAATGATTTTAATTTGTCCCAGTTGACAACTGGTTTCTTTTATGTTACTCTTTCCTTCCGACTATTATCATAAGTTTTTTAGTGTTTCGCTTTTGATAAATGCACCTACATCTTTTTTAATTTTTGTAAGTTAAATCAAAGTACGCAAAAATGCTTGTATAAGGTCGAATGGATATTGTAACAAGCTCATACACAGGAGAAAAAGAAATTGCAAATATTTTGTCAAGTGCATTTATTTTGGTGGAAGGAAATACTTTTGTTCAGGGAGTGAAGACAGTTCAATATATCAACCAAGTACATGTTAGTTAGTTGCAGGCAATTCAATATCAATCGTGTTAAATAGGTATGTATTACATGTACAATATATGTACCTCTGTGCATGGGGTGCATGTATGTATTTAGACACGTTTGTATTTAGAACCACTTGTTTGTTTCGGAATAAAACCAAGTAATGTGAAGATGCTTTTTCAATGATGAAGTTAAATGAAAATGATAAGTTTCTAACCTTACATTATTGCTCCCCGAATAGATGGGTCCGAAAGGGATGTTATTATGTATACAGGCTCTCACTTCCTACCAACTGCATTGCCAACTGTACAATAATCTGTGGAGACATACGATACAAGCACAGTTCACTTGCTGCGAAAAGCATCGCAGTGTGTCCTTTCTCCCATTCAATGATCTGGCAACAATGACAACCACATGTGCAGAACGCTTGAGTTGACATTGAAAGGCACTGAAGTGGACGGCACTCTACCATTGCACTTTCGAACGCTAGAGACAACCACAGGTCTTTATTTCTTTGGGAAGTTAAAGTCAACTGAACTATGGAGAAACGCAAGTGCTTTTTCTAAAAGCAGGGCTTCATGCAAAGCTTAGGCTTGTGACCATGCACAAACCAACGTACACAACTTGAGTCGCGTCTACTAATGTTACGCGGTACACCCGACCACACCATTGGCATTGCAAAAAACAATTAACATGTAAACACCACAAAAGAACAGGTAATCATGAAAAAAGACCGATAATTCTAACTAAAAGTACTCGGCTGAAATTTTAAAAAAGCCAAGATGTATGTGAAAGCAGCTCAATTTCCCGTTACCCCTACCTGAACATAGAATAGCCTCCTTCAATCTGCAAAGCAGTTGTTTCAGTCGCTTGAGCAAATTGTCATAGCAAGTCAGTCATGTTGAATCGTAGGAACTTAGATATATTTTCTTCACAAAACAGCTGTGGCCCGTCCATTTGCGGTTCTGTATACGTACTTTGGCCATCCATTCGCGTAGAGTGAAGAAACAAAACATGGCTCTCCTGACCGCTGTTTTGCTGGGCTGCGTGTTTTTCCCGCTGTCATACGTTTGTGTGCGGTCCTGGCTGGCTCGAACCTGGCCTCACCTGACGGAGGCTGACAGGGCGGTACTCACTGGGAGGTGACGTCAACATTCTAACTGTCTTCTCGTCTAGTCTGTGCCCTTACATCGTGAAGGGGGGGGGGGGGGGGGCTGTGCAATATCATCATCTTCTTCTTCTCCTTTTCATCCTGACGGATGATCGTCTCAGCGTCGATGGACTCGTCCGTGAGCGGCGAGTCCAGCTTTATTCTTGCAGTGTTTGCCACAAACAGCGCAGATGAAGGCTGTTGTTTGGCATGGTGTGTGTCTCTTTTGCCTTCTGGCAACTTCGTCAAATATCATAGCTGTGTGGTTTTCAAGATGACATTAGCCTTTCGCTGGACCAATCATATGTACTGTCAGCTCAGTAAACTAACAAAACGAATGCATGGGCTCGTATACAAAAAAAGGATTGTTACTTTCCTCTACATTACCAGGAACTAGCACAACAGTTGCTGTAATCAAATCCCACCCTCTTAAAACGTATTTCCCAATCCATTCCTAGCTACCGTGTCTTATTCCGTTGACGCCTGTTCAGGCTTAATTTTTGCGATGAAAACACTAATAATGTACAGAGGGATTTAAGCCTAAGTCTTATTTTTGTTCTCAACTGTAAGCCGTTGCACATTAGTATGGACAGATTTCTGTTGTCTCGGCAAATAGGAATTGGCCACTACATGTTCTTAATAAAGTTATTGTCTCTGTTTGTGTTACATACAGCGCAGTGTCGACTCTCCAAGGTGTGCTGGCTAGTTTGGCAGGTGCTACCATTGTCTCAAACTGCCATGACGTCATGCACGACAGGCAAGTGGATACTTGATATTTTATTTGTTAAGGTGCAATAATGGGAACAAACGGTAGGGGGCAAGTTCCACTGTTGTCTTGTGCTGTACCTGATTAGGCTACACCAAGTAATTTTTATGGATGACGTCCTTTGGAGACCCTAAATCTAATGCGAGAGCGCGAAAAAAAACAAGAAGGGCCGAAAAAAACAAGATGCCTAGATTTGAAATATAATAGTCGACGGCACATGTTAGGACACAAATTGAATGAGAGAACACAGTGTAACAACTAACATTTCTTTTATTCATCATGACAAAGCAATCATTTGAATAAATCAGTTGAAGTTGAACAGCAGTTGTTGTCCTGTCCTGTTTCTTTCAATTTGCAGCACTGTCGTAACTCTTTGATCATAGTTACAGGAAGCGGAATTTCTTGTTTTTTTTCTGGGAACAGACCAAAATCAATGCGCGCGCGGACGTCATCCATAAAAATTACTTGGTGTAGCCTTAGAGATGATACTTCCGATCTGAAACAAGACACGAATTACTTAATTCCGGACACCAGACCTAAACATGAGTGAATAAAGAGTTTCAGGCACCTTCTTCGTCTACCTCCACAGATGATCTTTCGTGTTTTTATCCGATACCGTGTCGTACTCATGCACACAAGCGTCATAAATTTTGTATGATCTGTTATTGCGAAAGGACACATTTTTCAAAGCGTTATCTTTCAGACATTGGCTTGCTGACTGGTACGCTGGTTTCTGTTTGCCGTATTTTGGGTTCGACATCTGGGCGATGTATCAAAGCTCGAGTTCCCTGGCTTCATCCGAGGGACGGTTGTCATGGGCAACGTTCCTGGCCAATCGCGGGACGATGATCGCACATCACGTGATATTACCAGCCATCCTCTTCCCAGCGATGGTACATCGTTTGCTATGTATCCTACACATTGACTATAGTTGACTCACATATTTCTGATTTGAATTTGCCGCTGACAATGGTCTTTTAGAAACTTCGAAAATACGAAGTACCATTGTCAGTACTATGTATGATGGTGATAATAGTAAAGATGAATGATTCATTGATTGATTGAATGAATAAATTACCTTTATTGTACGATTATGATAATACCAACAATACACTGACCCGAACCGATTTGCGGTGAGCTTCGAAATGACCGTACCTCGTTGAAAATCAACCAATGTCTATTTCACTTTCCTAGTATGTACGTTGGATTCGCATATATTTGATCTCTGAGCGACATCTATCTCAAGCTTTAAACGTTTAAAAAGAAGTTCACTTCTCCTTCTAGCTCTTACGCCGTGGGCTAGGGGACTTCTTTGTCGGGTGTTTCTTCCTGTACGAAGCCTCTTCGCCTTTCACCAATCTCAGACAGGCACTTATTCAGGTAATGCATATGAATCCCACCCGGTTGTCGCAAAGATTTAGGAGGATATAGACTTCCAACCAATCCAAATCAAAACTTATGGAAGGATTTTCATCAATAGAAAGAAATTAAGAATGCAATTTTAAGAAAAAAAAATTTTTTGAGTCTTTTGTGAAACGATTTATATTTTGGCTGATTGAAATGTAATTTTTTCAGGCGATGGAATATACTAGTAAATCATTTACGTTTATGTCTGTTCTGTCCCAAGCTAAACATGAAGGAGACCGGTCTCTACTATGTCAACGGCTTTCTGACACTTGTGACGTTTTTCTTGTGCCGTATCGCCATATTACCTTTCATGCTGTGGGCCTATGGGCAGCAATACGGACTCGTGCTAACGGACGTGCTCTACCGGCTCCCGTGGAAGTGCAGCGCAGGATGTGCGGTGGTGATGACGTTTCAGTGTTACTGGTTCACAAAGATGCTTCAACTAGTACACAGAACCGTCGGGAATAGAATTCTCAAACAGAAGTAGATGTTAACTTCACTGTCGCAAGATTAGATTTATTACACCAAGCAGGTTTTGTAGAGCGTCCTTGGGAAGACCAAATCAAAATGGAATCGGAAAGGGGACACATACTACTTCAGGGTTCGAAATACGTTAACAAACCGATGGTGGGTTAAGAATTTCTCAAAATGAAGGAGCAGTGTCCGTGACCGTCACAGGCAACAAACATACAGTAGTGACACCCATGTGGAGTTGGCGGGTTGTCAGCGTCATTTTGACACCTTCAAAAGATTTAGAAGAAACAGCACCACACGTTTGCCAAGTTGTAGATTAATGTTTGGCCTGCGGGAATATACACTATGGCTATGTAACCCGTATGTATCATTTTTACTTGTTGATTTATAAGTGTTGATTGGCTGCAGAGTGATGACCAATGAGTAAGTCCAATGGATTTCTGGTAATAATCTAATGTCTCTTCTCATTAGTTGAATCTAGCATTGCCTCCGGCCAGGTCTATATGATGCTGGAGGGTTTATTTTTAAGGCTAGGGGTCGCAATGTAAAGAGTATATTGGAAATGTTACTGTTGTGCCATTTCTTTTTAATCCGCTGGGTGACGCCCTTGACACGCAGGGAAGAATCGGCGATTAGCGATAGTATTATTAGTAGCCTGGATTGTAACTATTAGATTGTTTATTGACTGTAACTCCAGATCTTTTTTATGCATTTTTTTTGTACTTTTGGCATGTCGGCACTCAGTGAGGTCCTGATGATGCCTGCCGATTTTGGGCACCGTGCCAATATTTCTAAGTAATTAAATGTAAAATTACACGGAACGACACCCCCTCCCCATCTTGATTTCAGACCCCATGAAGGATTTGTTGTCCGCATAATGCTAGCCTGCACAACACCAGCTTTCGCTGCCTGGAACTGATCAGCTATTCTCCAAGCTGAGGTTATGCCACTACCTTGGTTGCGTCCTATTGTTATAATAAACAACTACATGGACATAGTCGGAAACACGTCCACGTATTAAGGAAATTGTTATTCCTGGAAAATATGGTACCAAACACCTTATGCCACACCACAAACACCGTGATGACTTCAATGAGGTTTGTGTCCTACGGACTCTTTTTCTTCGCATTCTTGTTCTTACACTTCCGGATCGCGGATCATTCGACACAACGACTGTTCGTGTCTATAGACACGTAACGTTACGCAGAAAGAAATGCTGTCGAGCAAGTAGGAACCGGATCTGCCTTGGCCTTTAACCTGTAGGTCACCTCGTCTTTGAGTCAAAACAACCTTAAAGGTAACCGCTGACTCACAAAACGCGATGCTTAAATTTGCAGCTGCTGATCTTAAGGTATAGTAGACATCGATCTTGGGTAAACAAGCTGAAAGGTTATTCGCGGTCAACTTTTGTTGTGTCTGACCCGGCCTCTTTCTGGGACTATAAAGGCTTGCAGGTCACGTACAGAACGTAACGGTCTACGTGGCACATAAACAACTTGCGTGCCACTCTAACAACCGACAGTTTAACTTACTGCTGCTCTTCTGTAACGTCCGTCCATATACAGCATAGCCATGGACATGGTCATGTACTCGAGTGATTTGGCAGAGATCTTCGATAAGAACTCGGAACACAGGGGGAAGAAACACAAGCGTACTGGCAGCTACGAGACGGCAGTGCATGGGAAGGCGACGGGTCATCTGCACCACCTTCAGCGGGAGAGAGCGTACACAGACCCGTCCCACCACCGCGGAGCTCACGGTCCGCACCACCGTCTCCGAACCACGTCCGAGTCGGGAGCTGGCGAAGCGGCGTCGGGAGGAGAGCGGGAGAAAACGACGGCGGGGGCCGAGGGCGCTGAGGGTGGGGCGACCTCGGGAGAGAAACACCACAAACATCATCACGGGCTGCATCTGCCACATCCACACCTGCCACATGTCCACCTGCCACACCCGCACCTGCCACACATGCACCTGCCACATCCGCATATGCCTCAGTGCCTCCAACCAATGGATGGTAAGTTTCTATCTCTTATTACCCACGTATAGTCTATATAACTCTGCCAAAGGTTATGGGTTAATAGAAATGTCATGTATAATGCCCCCCTCCCTAAACAGGTAAAAACGCTTAATTTTTAACGTGCCCTTGAAAATTATATTCAAATTTGGTATGAAATATTTATAGAGAAAATGGTACTACCCCACGGACCACTACCGTTCACACTCATTTTTTTCAATCGCGATTGAAGTATAATCGCGATTGTTCGATCCGATCGCGATTGAACGCAAAGAAACTTTTGCGTTCACACTGCTTTTCGCCAAGTTGATTAAAGTACGCCTTGATCCGATCGCGATTGAAGCACGATTGAAGCATGCTATCGGCGATCATCTGGTAAATGTTGTTGTTGTCCTTGTTGTCCTTGTTTCGTGTCTATTTTTCCGCTAGACATTGTCACTTGGTGCGGTAAATGTCCCTCTTTCGGTGACATTTCCCCAGTTTGGCCTGCACCTCCTCTCTCCCCCAGATTGCGATGAGGACCCAGGTCTCCTCATCGCGCCATCTGCCACCAGCTGAAGTTGCTGACGGAGTTTTATTCTTCTTCTTGGGCATTGTTGACGATGAAAAGTTGTTGTTGTTGTAAAAGAGCGATCTGACGTGCGGATTGGGTTTGTTTTCCCGCGCCATACGAACTGTGACCCCACGTACCCGTATGTATGACCTCCCACCCCCGGAACCAGCCGAAATCTCCGCCGATCGCGATGGAATGAATCGTAGTTGTGTTCACACTCAAAATTTGATAGGATTGGATTGGATCCGATCGCGATTAATCCAATCAAACTACCTCCGGAGGTAGTTACAATCCAATCGCGATTGGATCGTTTTGGATCGTTCCAATCGCGATTGGGAGCGTTCACACTGAAAAAATCAATCGCGATCGGATCGATTCAATCGCGATTATACTTCAATCGCGATTGAAAAAAATGAGTGTGAACGGGGTCTTAGTATACCTCACTTTCTAGGCAATAAAATCCTAACATTTATATTGGTACCATTGTATAGCTTGACTGCTTTTGATGAGCATAGCAAATAAAACTTCTGAAAGCCACTGCAAAGAACATATCAATATATGGTGGAAATTATTTGTCGGCTATTTTTCCCCGCTAATATCGATTTTCATATCATTTGGTATTCTGACGCATTGTTTTGTCATCTTTTGCAGACGACGAGGGAGAAAACCGGGATCGAAAGAATGTGCAAACAACACTACAGGCAGAATATTTCCCTTTTCCCTTCTAGGAGAGGGAGATATAGACATTCAGGTAGGTCGTTTTCAACAGAGTGGAATATTTGACTTATTTTCATCATGACATGTTCCCGACTATTCCGAATGGTTGGCTATCACAGTTGCAACGTTCCATGCATAGCCACGTTCTATTCTTCTTGGCTTTCATTGGTGGCGTGATTTGCCCTTTGGTAAGTAAACCACAGCCAATACCTTTATCAATGATTAATAATACGTGTTTATGATCTGTATCAAAACAAAGACTGGAACATAACATGAACTATATAACCGAGACACTTTATCGTAGGAATCAGTCGTATTTTCCAGTGTATTGCTTAAAGTAAATGTCCATGCATGCTTTTAATCTATACCCAGATATCCTAGCTATCCTAGCTACTAACGGTGATTTCTGAAAAGCATCCACGTGTACACGTTATGATCCCTAATGCTAGCATGCATACAGGGGTAAACATTCTAGATCTGCTGTTATTATCATGGTGGTCTGACATGGTTGTTTATTCAACACATTTCCAGGTGTGACTGACTGATAGCAAGGAGTGGGGCCATAGGCTGACGTCATTCCGTATATAACTGCAAGTCTTCAAGTCAATACTAACAGGCTTGGCAAGGGGACCAATAGGCATTCTTGTTGCTCTACCGAGACTGATGATTATAATATAGAATCTATGAAGGATCCATTGTTCCCTTGCTGGTATGCTTTATATGGACATGAGAAATGGATGGTCGGAACTCGGCAGTCATGATTTTTTGCGACTGGGCTTTGACCTAAGGAGGTATATAGTGCATCTATGATACGATTAACAATCATTTCACACTAAATATGATAACTCACATGTCAAATACAAATTTCTAAAAGTACTTTTTTAGATCTTGTATCGCATCTTATCCTAAAGTAATGTACATTAGACCCGTCGTCATGTTATTCGTGTCAAGGTTTTGATCTAAGGTATCTCTTTGAATCTTTGATACCCATACGATTTGCAATAATTTTGTATTGAATGTATGGCTGTCCACGTGTAATGTACAGATTTCTTATTGTATTTTGAAATTTGTAGATTATGTATTATGATTCATCACGAAGGCTTGTAAAATAGATATGACTGTGACAATGATATGTCATCAGCTAAATAACAAGCGCAGCTCCAAATACTTATGTTGTCAAGCATCATTTACTGTACATAGGGCATGTATAAATGTATCTAAAATAATATAGTATTAAGATGCATGCGTCTACTGAATGTAATGTATGTAAATTAAGTAATTTGTATAATGTGATTGTATGTAATATATTCATTTTGCTACCACACGGCAGTCATAACAGTGGAAAGTACACAATATTACTCGTTATAGTTGGAACTATTAATTTTTAATGTGATCTTGCCATTGCTTAAGCACATGGCTATATATGTATAAATGATAAAACTACATCAAGTGTTGCATGGCACTTGGATGAAACAGGCACAAAGGTACAATATTGCGTTAGTAATTACAAGCGTTAACATTCAATCCTAACTATTACTTTATACATGTATTCTTAGCAAATTGGTATATTCTAGTCACACAAGATCTAGACATGCAATACGAAGGAGTTACATTGAACATGTAAGTTTGGGTGAGTCATATCTACATGTAAACAGTTTTGATTTTATGAACGATGAACAATTACGATGTACAGATTATGAATGATTTCTTAATATAATACTTTTACATATTACTTGTGTCCTACATGTCCTATGGACCTAATTACTTGATGCATCGTTGGTGTCTTTTCTTTCCCAGTGTATATTGATTAGTCGATTGATTGATTGATTGTCAAAATGTATGTAAAGATATTTGTTTCTAATACAGATATTCTGCAATCATCCCTACATGTAGCTTATGGACGACGCCGGGGCCACATAATTTTCGTTTGGAAGCATGCTTGAGTCTTCCATACTAAAATCCACCTAGTTTGGCTGTGACCCGTCTTTTCCTGAATAGTTGGACACTGACGGCGCAAACCTGACTTGCTGTTGGATGGAAGAACGCCGATCTTCCTCCACCACAGGAGGAGCCGGCGGCGGTGTGTACTGTATCACCGTGACTTCGTCCACGCCACAGTTCCCCACATTTGTGACCACCACAAAGTCAGGCCCGACGGCCACGGCCCAAGGGTCAGCCATGTCCTCGGCGATGTGTCGGATGAAGTTCCCGTCCCTGTCGAACAACTCTACCCGCTTGTTCCCCCTGTCGACCACGATGACGTTGTCCTCGCTGTCGGTGCAGACGCCGTGCGGCGCGTCCAAGCATCCGTTTGCGGTTCCCAGTGTCCCGAACCTGGAGGGCTTGTCTTCGTCCTTGAAGGTGTGAACTCTGTGCGTCCAACAGTCACTTACGAGGATGTCGCCTCTACTGTTCACCGCAGCGTATCGCGCCTTCCTCGTCCGACCTGCCGTCGTTTTGTGCATGGTGCCGTCGGGAAGGAACAGTTTGGCGCAACTTTCAACGTACCATTTCCCCTCCCACAGCCGGACGCGCTGCTCTGTGACGATGATTTCCATGTCAGGTTTAGGAGGAAGGTCGTCATCGTCGTCCGTTTTGATGACCTCCTTGTGGAAGAGGTTGTTCGGTTTGGCTGCGATGCCGTGCCACGATTCCTTACCTGTATGAGGTATCTCGATCTTACTGATGAAGAGACCCTCTTTGGTAAACTGGACTACAAAGTCGGTCGCTCCACGTTTCTTTGGGATGGCCAGTGAGCCCACAACCCAGACTTTCTCGTACTTGTCTATGGTCACGTCTTCCGGTTGAAACGGTACGGGTTTGAGCAAGCCTTTAAAGGCGGTTTGAAACTCGCGAATGAACTTTCCCTCCGTACTGTAAATAACAATTCTCTCGTTGTAGCAGTCTGCGATGTATATCTCATAGTCTTTAGACACTGCAAGGCCGGAGACACAGCGAAACTTGTCTTTGACGCGCGTGTTTCTGCCACCGAATTTGATTGGCGGAGGCTCCTCTGGTTCAGGTGGTATCTCTTCTGGTATTTCTTTGAGGGATCCCCTTTTTGATCCAACTAAGCTTCTAATCGAGCCTAGTATGCTTTGGGTCAGACTGTTCTTTCGGCCTGTCTTCGCTACTGCTGCGTTTGGGTCCACCTCTGGGGTTCCTGTGATTGATCCCGCTTTGCTTCCTCTCCTCGAACCGGCTTGACTTCCTTTAACAGACCCTGCTATGCTCTGGGTAAGACTTTTCTTTCGCTCTGTGCTCGCCTCTTCTGAGCTTGCATGCACCTCTGCGGTAACCGTGTTTCCCTCTGTGTCCGCCTCTGGAGTTTCTTTGATAGATCCCGCATTGCTTCCTCTTCTCGATCCAGCAAGACTCTCTCTGATAGATCCTGCTATGCTTTGAGTCAGACTTTTCCTCCGGACTTTACTCCCATCTTGCGATGCTGCGTCTACCTCCGCTTGTTGTGTGGTGTCTGATTCTTGTGTTGTTGCGTTCCCCAGCGCTGTTCCCGCGTTAGCCTCTGCTGCCTTCGCGTCCGCCGCTATGGCTTCTTCAGTGATCGGTCCCGCTACACTCAGCCCTGTGACAGACCCAGACAGGCTCCCTCTCCTCGACCCCGCCAAACTTTCCCTGATGGACCCGGCTATGCTGTTGGTCAGACTTTTCTTCCGAACCTTTTCCGCCATGTTAACCCAGTATTGTGTTGTGTCCTCCGTTGTGTCTTCACTTAAGGAAAAGTCGTACGACCGGTCTGACGGCTAACAAGTGGCCCACATGTGGACACCTGTTCATGTTTTGGGCTAATTAATGACTAAAAACAAAATGAATAGCCAACAATGCTTAAAACTCAACTTCATGTTCAGTGAAGCTCGATTCTTGAAAAAGACCAATCAAAATCTGTACTACTATCTTACATTGAAGGCATTCATGGCAAGCATTTTGAACGCAGTAACATCACTTGTACGCAGTGACCCACCCCTTTCTATAAGTACGGTCCTTAGGGGATATAGACAACATCTGTTCAGTTTCAAACCTTTGTCAAATAATATACAATGTGAAACAAGTCCTCTATTTCTGAGCTGGCTACAGTTAAAGTTTGAGGAAAAGGATCATAGTAACCCTTTGATGCAAATGTCTGGAGTGATTCTATTGGATTAAATATGAAACCGCACCGACCAATTGTCACTAGAATAATTAAGGGTTCGTCTAGATTTGTATCTTACCTCGCATTCGAGGTCGTAGGTCATGATATCCTTCACGTTTTTTTCTGTCATTAAAGTTACGTGCGTGCGCATGCGCTACACTTGAATTATCACAGAAAGCCGTAGCTTTATTTCTAACAGTGGGGGGGTGGTAGGCTCTAAAATTAAGTCAAATTACACGGGTCTAGTGTTCAGTCATATTACACAGTGCGTAGGTGTGAAGGGATGTTTCCAACGACAGGGCCGTGGTTAGTGGAGATCAACAAACAAATGCTCAACCGGACATTGTATTGTACGAACTTTATAGGTCACCAGATGATGGCGTTTCAGCACTAGTATGCTAGCCTGAGTACCAGCCTCCGTAGTGACCACTGGCTCCAAAAAAAAATCGCTTGCAGGGCCAGACTCCGTGGTTAGCAAGTGATTTTTTTGAGCCAGCGGTCACTACGGAGGCCGGTACTCAGGCTACTAGTATGCGGTGGAACTGTCCACAACGACACAACAGTACCAAACCGAAGTGTTTTTCAAGTTTAGGGCCTGAACGATTTTCAGAAGCTAGATTTATTCATAAGTTTAAAGCAATTTACCTTACCTTTGGTTTAACACAGTAGACGCTTGTACATTATGTAATTGAGGTGATTTTTGTCAGCAGAGATCTTAGAGAAACTTCAATTAAAGTAAACCTAAGATCTACCGTTTGAGAATGTCAAGTCATCACAAGTGAAATGTTCAATACAAAACTGGAGAAAACCAGATATTCTCTTTATTCAAAGATCTGTTCTCATCAATATCGTAGCAAATATTAATCCATTGTAAAACATAGGATAACAGTTGCTTTTACATTGGTCCCTAAACTCCAATTACAAAATGTATATCATTAGAAACTCCCTGACAAGTAATTTATCCATCATAGTTAGTTATACCCACCATTTACTTTACAATCTATGATATTCAATCTAATATATATCAATAGTACCTCTCTCCCAAAAATAAACAATGGAGTGATGTTTTATTTTCTCGAAGACCAAACTCAAATTAGCAAGGTATACGTAGTTCACAATTTCGTATTCACCCTAAATACACTATAATATTATCAAAATCTCATTGTTTTTATACTGCTACATAGAAATAGGAACCAAAGTGGATGTTATAACCAGATACAACTTCAATAAATGCTGATAAAACATGTGAGAAGTTATTTTAAAAACGAGGAGGAAGTTAAGATGCAGGAGATACAAACATCATCAGCATAATTTTAACACAGTTAAAGATGCATAATATGAATATATTTACAGTCAGCATCATGATTCTTAATTTGAAAATATTTTTCCATCATTGCACCAATAGTTCAACATATCCCTATACACACACCTTATCAGACACACCCAAAGAATCCATAGTTCATTGTAAGTAGTCTAAGCAGCCTTCTGGAATTGGAATTCTCATAATTGCTTTTTTTCATTGCCCAATTTCTGATTTCAATTTTTCATGACATCACATGAGGGCAACTTCTGATGATGTCTCATTTGGGCAACTTCTGATGACATCACAAGATGGCAACTTTCGATGACATCACATGAGGTTAAAGTTCATCGCGCATCTCCAGATGCTTGTACATGAGTCGCTCCACGGTGGGGTCGTGAAACCTGGACGATTCAAAAGGCTGTAAGGCAGCTTCGAGATTCTTCTTCACCATGGCAGCCGTCAGGGTGCTATCGTTGTCTGGGACCAGCTTCGACACAATCTGGGTGTGACAGGACAGAAATACAATGTACATATAACTTGAAAGTTCACCTGTGTTGGTAGAAAGCATTCTGAAGCAAACTGTACTTCCCAAGACAAAAATTGGACTTAACCAAATCTCAACTGTCCAACTCCAGTCGTTGTCAAGCAATGAGCAATCCACCACTTTTGTGACGTCAAGTTATACAGATAGGACACATGACTAATTGGTGAGCCAACTTTCTGCAACTTATGATCCACTGCTCACCGAGTCACATGTTCTATCTGCACAACATGACTTCACAGAAGTAGCGGATTGCTCATTCCTTGACCCGGACAGTCGGAAATTTGGCTACTGACGGTAAGTCCAATTTTTGTGTTTAATATTACAGTGCAACCTTGCTTCAGAAAGGAACGTAATATTTGGCACTATTTAACACAAATTGGAACAAACTTATCTTAACATACGCTGTAAAGCAGTTTTAGGACAATTATTTGCTATCAAATGAATCTTATTTAGGTTGAAATGAAGTTTTGTTTTACTTACCTCCTTTGCGACCTCTGAAGTTCCCCCCAGTGTTTCCACATACTCATTCACAAACAGGTCTGCAGACATCTTTCCATGATTTTCACGCAGCAAATTCACCAGCAGCCCCCTACATGGATGGATAAGAACAGTTCAAACATATTGAATAGGACTGATTTTAGTCTACAGACCCTAAGATAAATGCTTGGATGAGGGAAAGCCACCGTGGACAAAATTGGTCTAAGACTTTTTGTGTTGTCCTAATGTTCTTGGCAAAGGTTCTTAAAGGAGAGTGAAATGTGAGACTTCAACTGAAGATTACATTTAACCTTCTCCCTACTCCCTAACTCTGTAACCAATGGAGAATGGGGTGCCAAACGGGTACTACAGTGTGCTAAAGGTTAACTCGAAGGATGTAAACCACTTGGTTTCATCTCAAACATCAGCATTTTCCTAACAGTTACAATTTTCCTGTAACAGAAGTATGATTCTTATTACTGATAAACTGGGAATTATCATCATCCATGGATGGATAATGGTAGAATCTTCATGTTTCTACAATCATTCTTTTCATCTTATTACATTGCCTTTTTCCATCTGGGATTTTCAGGTCTTAGAGTTTCTTTGCTGCTCTGATATATCTCAGGTTCTCTTTGAGAAGGTCCCACCTGATGTGCTCTCCAGGGATGTGGCTGTACTCGAAGGACGACATGTCAGACACGTCCGTGGGGTCGATGATCAACATGAGCTCCTTCATCTCTTCTATTGTCAGGGCCTTTACTTCATCCTTGGTGATGTAACCACGCCCTTCTGGGTCCACCTTCTTGGCAAACTGTATAAATAAACATTTACATTCTTTACACACTTACTCTGGATACCAACTCATGGACTTTCCAGTGTCAGGCGACCCCGACGGACCTACATTGACCAACTTGTTGGGGACGTAGGGGTGAGGGCTGAAGATCTAGAGCACTTAATGGCGGACCGTAGCTACTGGAGGAAGAGGGTTGACTTAGTCCGAGCAACCCGCCCGATGATGATGACACACTTATTATATAAGATGTTAAGTATGTCAAAGAAAATAATCTAGATAACAATCTGGGCTGTCTGCAGCTTTAATTTTCTTTCCGGCCCACAGATTGTTTGGGAGCCCATGTTGTTAATTTTGACTGTTAAATCTGTCATTTCAAGCATACAAAATGACAGTTTCATCAATTTCATGCCAGGAAGGTCAGATTTTTTGTATGGACAGGGTGGAATTTTTTTTGTTCTGTGAAGCAAATTTCCGTCCCGGGATGAATGGAGGGACGGGTCCTGGAGACAGCCCTGATAACAATGAAAGGTTTTGGTCTGACAACTTGTTTGACAAAGCTGGTGTAAAGTATATCCACAAGTGTTACATGTAGTTAATACTATATGGACAGTAACAGCAATAAAACACTTGTTTACTGACCTCAGTTTTCATGTTGCTGAAGAGTTCATCCATGGTGCTGATCTGTTCCTTTGTCATCCGGTGGTTTTCTTCAAATTCATCTTTTACTTCATGTTGTCCCTGCAAAGCAAGAAGACAGTTATGTTGCAGTTCAACTTTTGCTTCCACCTCTTATGTATGTTCCATCATAATAAACTTTATCTATATCAGTTTGCCATTGGATCTGTGGTTTACTTTTGTATCAGTTCTTGTACTCTACCGGTATCTCTGTTCTGATTTTGTATCATCTTTGTGAAAAGCAATAGAATATTTTTTTAAAGAAAAGAAAGAAATCATGAGGATGTAAACAGTTGAGATGTAACCAACACAATTTTTTGCTGTCACCAGCATTACAAGCCTGGTGCCTGCCCCATGAATGTACGATCATAACTATTGACTATTTACTATTGACATAACAGAAAGAGGCTGTTGCCTGTAAGTTCTGTTTCTAAACAACAATAAAATAAGTGTCTATGTGGGCATACACTCCAAACCCTTCAAGTACTGGTGTCTAGTCTGGATTTGAAGGCATTGACAGTCTCAGCAGCTACCAGGTCCGCAGGAAGGCTGTTCTGAGGTTAATTGTCCTGACAGTACATGTACATCTCGTTGACTTCTTGGCTAGGATAACAAATGACTACAAATGACAACAATGGCTCACCTTGAGAAAGTTGTCCAGGAAATGTTGAACAGGAATCTTCCCTTCAGAGTCTGCCAGGACCAACAGGAGCCTCCTGTACATTACAAATGATACACATTAGTCATACTGTACTAGTTGTGTGTGATATCAGTTCTCCATTAGAAAATTAGAGCAGTAATCATCCTATAATGATTCAGAAGAGGTTTTTTCTCACATTTCTCACGTTTTGGCCAGACCCCTGACTACTCTTATTGACAAATGTGATGGGATCCCGCAAACATTGGACAGTATGTGGCCCCTTACAGTATCAGACACACTGGTAAGACACACAAATACACAAACACACAAACCAAGGAGGTTCTCTCTTTAACTTAGATTGTAGCACACAAAATACAATTACATGTATTACACATAACCAAAGAATGAAAGCAAACAGTTAAGTGTGTTGTCGATGTCTATTTCTATTATTGTTTACACCTTTAAGTTACAATCTATTGTCTTGAGCCTAGTATTGAGTGTGAACAAAATGTTAAAAATCTTTATTTTTATTTGTAACAGAGCACTGATATAAATACAGCATGAGAGAAAAAATGCATCCTATTAGATCATACAAAAAAGCAATTTACATACATTTTGTAGCTTTGGAACATTGAGCATTCAAACATTACTGGCTGCTAATTATTCAGAGCATAGTATTTCATGTATCTATTTAGACATTGTACATTCAAACATTACTGGCTGCTACATGTAAGTAGTCAGAACATAGCTTTTTATGTATTAATTTAGACATTGTAGATTCAAACATTACTGGCTGCTAATTATTCAGAACATAGTATTTCATGTATCTATTTAGACATTGTACATTCAAACATTACTGGCTGCAAAGTAGTCAGAACATAGTATTTTATGTATTAATTTAGACATGGTACATTCAAACATTACTGGCTGCTAAGTAGTCAGAACATAGTTTTTTATGTATTAATTTAGACATTGTACATTCAAACATTACTAGCTGCTAAGTAGTCAGAACATAGTATTTTATGTATTAATTTAGACATGGTACATTCAAACATTACTGGCTGCTAATTAGTCAGAACATAGTATTTCATGTATCTATTTAGACATGGTACATTCAAACATTACTGGCTGCTAAGTAGTCAGAACATACTTTAGTATTTTATGTATCTATTTAGACATTGGACATTCAAACATTACTGGCTGCTAATTATTCAGAACATAGTTATTTATGTTTTAATTTAGACATTGGACATTCAAACATTACTGGCTGCTAATTATTCAGAACATAGTTTTTTATGTTTTAATTTAGACATTGGACATTCAAACATTACTAGCTGCTAATTATTCAAAACATAGTATTTTAGGTATTAATTTAGACATTGGACATTCAAACATTACTGGCTGCTAATTATTCAGAACATAGTTTTTTATGTATTAATTTAGACATTGGACATTCAAACATTACTGGTTGCTAATTATTCAGAACATAGTTTTTCATGTATTAATTTAGACATGGTACATTCAAACATTACTGGCTGCTAATTATTCAGAACATAGTATTTTATGTATCTATTTAGACATTGTACATTCAAACATTACTGGCTGCTAATTATTCAGAACATAGTATTTTATGTATCTATTTAGACATTGTACATTCAAACATTACTGGCTGCCAAGTATTCAAAACATAGTATATAATGTTTATATTGACACATAGTACATTCAAACATTACTGGCTGCTAATTATTCAGAACATAGTATTTTATGTATCTATTTAGACATTGTACATTCAAACATTACTGGCTGCTGATTATTCAGAACATAGTATTTTATGTATCTATTTAGACATTGTACATTCAAACATTACTGGCTGCTGATTATTCAGAACATAGTTTTTTATGTATCTATTTAGACATTGTACATTCAAACATTACTGGCTGCCAAGTATTCAAAACATAGTATATAATGTTTATATTGACACATAGTACATTCAAACATTACTGGCTGCTAATTATTCAGAACATAGTATTTTATGTATCTATTTAGACATGGTACATTCAAACATTACTGGCTGCTGATTATTCAGAACATAGTATTTTATGTATCTATTTAGACATTGTACATTCAAACATTACTGGCTGCCAAGTATTCAAAACATAGTATATAATGTTTATATTGACACATAGTACATTCAAACATTACTGGCTGCTAATTATTCAGAACATAGTATATAATGTTTATATTTAGACATTGTACATTCAAACATTTCTGGCTGCTAATTATTCAGAACATAGTATTTTATGTATTAATTTAGACATTGTACATTCAAACATTACTGGCTGCTAAGTATTCAGAACATAGTAGTTTATGTATCTATTTAGACATTGTACATTCAAACATTACTGGCTGCTAAGTATTCAGAACATGGTATATAATGTTTATATTTTTACACATTGTACAGTCAAGCATTACTGGCTGCTAATTATTCAAAACATAGAATATAATGTATACATCCATTTAAGTACGTAATGAAAAGGTGACAGTTTATCATATGGATGTCTATCCAGTTCTACCATTACATTTTCTTCCGTCATCTCAGCAAATTCAATCATGATCTAATCTTTTTGCGTATTAGAAAAATTTTCCAGATGATATCCATATCTTTTAAGTCTTTGAACTCACGACCCACCGGATACAAGGCCAACACTCTAGTCACAAGCAACAATCTAGTATGAAACAGCTAAGTTTAATGATAAACTTTTAGTCCGATTCAGGTGTAGAAGTACCGGTTAAGTATGGTGACTGTGCAACCTGTAGAGATCACCACCAACTGTCCATGTGTTGTCACGGCAACAGCCTGTGGCGACACGATGTCTGTAGCGATGTGCCGGAGGAATCTGCCTGTCTTGTCAAACAGCTCCAAACGGTTATGTTCTCTGTTTGCCACAATGATGTTATCCGCGCTGTCTGCACAGATGCCACAGGGAAGCTTCAGCTCGCCATCACCCCTTGCCTTGCACGACACTCCAGACCGCAGCAGCAACCGTCCGTCCTCGCTGAATGAGTAGATGCAGTTATTGGCCCAGTCCGACACGAGAATGTTCCCTTGCGTGTCCACATCGATGTACCGCAGGTATTTATTTGTCCCTCCCTGCTTTTCACCCACAGTTTTCACAAAGGTCCCATCTGCCTTGAAGACCAACACTAGCCCGTAAGGCTTGGATGGGCTTCCCGTGGTTTCTGTAATGAGGATGCGGTTCTTCCTGGTGTCCACGGCAACTCCTCTGCCCTGCAAGGTGTACTGTAGGTTAATCTTGTTGATCATCTTGCCCTGTTTGGAGTACAGCACGGCAAACTCGGCAGAGCCTGTCCTCCCCACCACCCACAGGTTCCCCACCCCATCCGTGGCCACATCGCCAGGGAACATCTTCTCTTTGTCTGACACGATTGTTGGGAACTTGTGCATGAATATTTGCTCTACTGTGAAGACTTGGATTCTCTGGTTGCAGTAGTCTGCTACAAAAATACACCCATCATCTGACACTGCAACACCACAGGGATCCCTAAATTTCCCCTGTTCTTTTCCCTCTCCACCAAAGGTCTGAGACTCATGCTCCCCTTGCCTATGATTCCCACCAACGTGACGACCCGGTGTGCAATTTGCCTCATTGCTTCTATATGTAATGGTAGGCACTGGTGATGTGTGTTGATTGATGACAGCCTCTGGGGCTATTGCAGATGGGAGAGGCTGGACCGTCACACGCCCCAACAATGGCATTAAGATGTCTGTGGGTTGAAAGATAGGGCGCTGCATTTGTACAGGCGTTGGCTCTGATGATTTCTTTCTGTGCTTTTCTACCACCTCTGTCAAAATGGTATGCTGAGCATCCCCGCCCTGCTCCAATTCTTTTTCTGCTTGCTCACAGACAGCAGACAGTTCTTTGATATCCTCCAGCACCCTGTTCCTCTCACTGTTTATCCTTTCCAAGTTTTTCTTGTCATTTTGACCGACTTCAGCCAAGAGGAAGCTTTTTCGTTGTCTGAGGTCGTCATCCAGTTGGTTGTAGGCCTGAATAATTCTGTTCCTTGTCAGCTGTTTCTGTGTATTCAGGGTGTTCCCGGTCTCTCCCAAACTTCTGATGAAGCTGTGATAACTGCCCAGGATGTTTTTCCCCTCAGCGATCAAGTCCCGAGCTGTGGGCCCTATTTCAGGCTGTGTAGTCACCCCTTTAAGCCTTTCACACAGACTCGTAACCAAGTAGTTGTCTGGTAAACCTGCTATCCCCTTGGGCGGCACTCTGACCTGCCGACGGCAGTTTGGGCACTTAAACACCCACACTTTCTTAGAATTCCCTACATGGTCCACTAGACAGCCCTGACAGAAAGTGTGCTGACAGGGCAGCATCTTGGGCTTGGTGAACAGCTCCAGGCAGATGCTGCAGGACAGTTCTTCACGAATTTGCTCCCCTAAGCTTGATGGTGCAGCTGCCATTTTGTCCTCCCTTTCAAGCCTATGATGTCAGTGATAGTGATTGTTCTGTGTCTTTTCTGCCCTGTGGCTGTGGCATCCGGTAACATTACAGACGCAAGTCCTAACCTATTATTGCCAGGTGTGTCTACTGACCTATGACTCATACCAAATAAGCAACTTTCCCTGCATGACTGTTAGCAATGGCACAAAGAGCTTTCACAGCAGGGCTAGAAGTAAACAGAACTTTTTGTTATTATTTTTCAAGCATATCCTGTATATATATATACTATATTTAGAGGCTCCTTTGTTTTAGACATAACTTCAGGAAATGACTTCACAGTGTTGACAACAGAGGTTTATTTACAGCACCTGACAGGGACTGTTCTGCTTTTCCCCTGTAGGGCATTGCGCTAGTGATGCAAGATCACCTATTAGTGCCAGCCTATAACCGCAGTGTCAGTGAGGTGTGTCTACAAGATTATGGTACACATACCAGGTGTATTAGGCATGGCACAAAATGTATTTGCAGCTTAGGCCAGAATAAAACAGAACTTTCTGTCACAATTTTGCAAGACTCTGTGTGTTTAACTGAGAATTCTTGCTATATACTGGCTCCACATATTAGACAGAAGTTCAGGAAGTGAATTTGCAGTGTTGACAAAATACATGTACGTGAGAGACTAATGATGCCTGCAGGGCATTCAGAGCTTGAATATCCACTTGCAAACTGCTGTGACTTGCAGAATTCAGAGCTTTAAAATTGTCAGATTACAATGTAAGCACGTAGTACATGTACATGTATTATGTACAACTTTCTGAAGCTTCCTGATGATGTGTTTAATTGCCATCTCAAGATATTATTAGCTCCTTTTTGTCCATTTAGTCTAATTACTCAGCTAGTACTGTAAATGCAGAAATGTTCGCGGTGGTCTTATGTTCGCGGTTTTCACAGGGACCGTTTCACCGCTAACATTCTTTTCCTATACTGCAGCAGTGTGTGACTATAGCACTGCCGCAAACATAAAACCGCCGCGAACACTCCATTTTCGCCTAAGCGCGAAAAAAACCCCACGCGAACTTAAATGCATTTACGTATGTCAAGGACAAATGGGCGGGACCTTCAGTTTGGATAATGAAAACAAACAAGGTTAATAGAGCCCATTAATTATTTTCTGACAGCAAAGCAAAGTCACAATCATCGCAAGGTTGATGACCTTTTGGCCAAGTCACAGGTGGCCTGTCCCTGGAGGTCAGAGTTCAACAGGTAACACTGGATGGTGTGTGCTTTATGTAACTTAGAGGGAATTTGATAATTGATCAATGGTTTGAGGTGCGGTGTGCCGATTTGCATGCAGTGTTCTGAATGCCAATTTGCTCACTACTGGAAGGGGTTGCAGTCCTTCAAAGGGGTCACTTGTTGATAAGAGTTTGGGTACGCGAGTGTGAGTGGATCAAATCAGTCAGTCAGCATTACACAGCTTGTAACTCATGATCATTAACTTTTAAGTACAGACCTGGTGTGCTCAGCCAGGTGGTAGTTTATCAGGCATGCAATACAAACAAATAAACAAGTGAGTTTGTAATGAATTCACAACGCTGTAATGAATAGAGGAGTGACCTCTGACCTGAGGATGTGAATGTCCATGTGACCTTGGGGGAGGTCACCGTGGCCGCTGTAGCGCCACAGAACATCGACCTGGTCCATGGGCGTGAAGTCAAACTCTCGGTTGCAATCGGTGTTGTCGAACTCCTTCAGGCGGGAGAGCCAGATGGACACAGCAGTATTGAGGTAGCCGTTAACTCGTACCTGGTGGGGATAGCCTATTGGAAAGAGAGGCAACATTAGAGTTACTGGAAATGCAGAAAAGTTCGGGTGGTTTTATGTTTGCGGTTTTCACGGTGAACTCTTCAGTGCAAACTTAAAACCACTGCAAAAATTTTTGCCCACCTACCCCCTTGTTTAAGCACTACTTAATGTACATTGGCTTCTGACTGGCTGTCCATAAAACCAGTGAGTGTTTCCGTTATGTGGCTGTTATGTGCTACTATTGTTTCAAGCGTGAACTTAAACCCTTAAAAAATCCCAACACGAGATATCAAAATTGGACCTTCCGCTGCAGCACCGTGGAAAGCCGTTAAGAGGCCCGTTATCGACACTGACCTTTATTCAACTACCAAACACATGTATCATAAAGATCCATCCACATTCCACAGTTTTTTGGGTTATGTTGTTGATTAACAAATAAATATACCCAGTCAGCCAACCACAAACAGCACCAAAAACATAACTCTCTTGGCGATGGTATCAAATTACACAAGGTGAAACCAGGACTTGCCTCCAGGTACGAAGATACAGTCTCCCTTGTCCATTGTGATGCGAGCGAAGCGGACATCTTGGATCTTAGGAAACTCTAACAGGTCCACACGGTCCACGTCAACCTCTGAGAACCCTCCCCACTCGTACCGCGACTCCTCCGCAAAGTACAGCAAGTCGCTCTGGGGAATAGAGAATAATGAATGAATGAAGACCTTTATTGTACATTTTTTCCCCATTGGGTTAAGTACCAGTCACATGTTAACGTTACCATATACATGTACTAGTACATGTATTATATTCATGTGCATATATCTTCTCGCTTCTTGGGGTAATTGTATAAGTGTATGATTAGTTAGAGTTGGTTTATCGAAGGCTGTAAGGAATATAAATTTATCTTTAACAATCAATGTGACATTACAACACAATACAGATTCTGACCTTCCACCTGATAGTTGATAAACCTTTTTTAAAAAAAATTAAAGATTTGACATTGACTTCTTAGGAATTCTTTGAAGACTAAATCATTCAAACTTATTATACTTAGCTTTGGTGTGATGGCGACTGTGACCTAATAAAATGTTTTCTTTATATAACTAAACTGGGCCATCATGGAAATGTCCCAGGCCCAACTGGGAAAATCAGCAAGCGTGAAGGTGTAGGAAGGTCAGGGTACTTTGATCTGTTTCTCTCATACAAAAATAATACAAACACAAGTGGCAGGAATGATGATCAGTACCTGGCTGGGATCTATCAGGATCCAGTCCTTGGTGCCATTAAACAGACAGTGGAAGGTGCTGTACGGGTCCCTGTGCAGCTTGGTCTTTCCTCCTGCTGCTGTCAGGAACAGGTGGGTCTCCTGAAGAAAAAGTTGTTCAATGATCAGATACAATTTTGGCACAGCTGGCCTGTAATATGATTTTTTATAGAGCACTTAAGTGCACTTTAAACTTAGTAAAATTATACATCAAGTAAAATTTATGGTTTTCTTCACTAATGCACTTACTCACTTGAACTCACTCACTCACTCACTCACTCACTCACTCACTCACTCGCTCACTCACACAAAAGAAAGACAGAAAGGAACAAACATACATACAAACAAACATACAAACAAACACTTGTGCTTCACCTGAATGCCCTGTGCAATACTGCCACACCTGAGGCAGGGCGGGACAGCGACGTCCTTTTCCACAGGAAGGGGGATCTGTGAGATCACGTACGCGTCCATCGTGTTGAAGTTCTGCATGAAGTGAGCGACCGTGTCCCGTCCCAGGCCCCCCTCCCCCACGGGGATCTTGTCGTTACCCTCGTGGCGTGCCTCCAGTCGGACGGTGAGGTTCCCGTACTCTCGGATGAGGTACTCCACAGTCCACAGGGAGTACGCACGCGAGGGCTTCGCTGCGCCCCTCAGCAGCACGGGCTTGTTCGGTTTGACGAATTTGTCGAAAAACTCCTGGGGTTGTGGGACTGTCATAGCAGATGGAAAGAAAGGACAATTTGTATTTTGAATAATTGGAAAGAAAGGTCGACACTTTGCACAGCAGAGCAAAGACATTTAGTATATAACGTTAGCACTGAGGAATGGGGTCGTGGAACTCAACACTGAATAATCTATTTCTGAGTTCGCCCCTCCCCATTATCTAAGAAGATATATAACCCCAGATCTTCACAAATCATTTCTTTTTCGTCGAGTAAACAAAATATCATGCCTACAATGTGATATTGATAATGTTGATCCTTCTGTCTTCACGAATAAAAGTTTGTGATTAAAAACTAAAACAAGATTACAGCCACATCATAGTTGTCATTTTAGAGTACCATTACTTTAGATCACGAAGAAAAACTGGTCCAACCTGTGAACATCTCGTCGATGGTTTCTGTGGCTTCTGCATGAGACCCAAAGATTTCCAAGTGACCCTTTGGACTTCCGCAAGGGACATCTTTCTGGCAGGTCTGTTGTTCAGCTGAGGAAGAAATGGTGACCAGAGTTGTGAAGAAAAACGCTATGCTGTAAGAACACTTCATGGTGATCTTTGCAAAACAGAGACCCCTAACCAAGCACAGGAGGGAGGTCGTAGTTTGATACTGTCCAGCTAGAACCAGAGGCTATCATTAGAGAGTTGTCTGCCAAATGTCACAGGAAACTAAATTACCGCGAAACAACCCGGAAGTGAAAGAGCGCCTTCTGTTGATATTGTTTAAAAGTGCAGCAACGACATATATTGTTTACATTTTACTGCATTAAGACATAACAGAAATAGATGGAATGACGTTATCAATCTGAAGTGAAAATAAATTCCTAAGCTCTCCGAAGAGAAAACAACGGTTGCATAAAAAAATTGCAGTTTCATGTTCATCGTCGTGCACTGCTCTCTAGCGATATTATTCTGAACTGCAATGGAAAATCCTGATGTTTATTTCGTTCTGATCAGCTGACACGGAAGTGACCGAAGATCTGAGGTCTGATCAGGCCGCTGTGAGGCCATGTTCTCCGGTTGGTCGTCATCGCCGCGTAACATTCCCTATTTAGAAAAGTAGTTTTGGGCAGGAATTGAAGGTAAGACGACCAGATATTCCTAAGAACGTTCCCAGCCGCTAGTTCGTCAGAAATCCTGCGTTTTTCTGCTACGTGACGTGTCGCAGAAGGCTTGGTGGTGGTGAGTCAGCCATTGTGCAATATGTATAACCATGAATGAATGGAATTATGACGAAATGGTTGATGCTGTTCGTATCTGTATCTACTAGCCTTCCATCTTGGAACATTTGTGGACATCTGGGTCAAATCAAGGACATCCTCGCGGCTTCGGGAATATGTAGTGGTCATGTCACATCACATGATTCTTTGTTATCTATTTATGCACTGTGTAAAGTGATTAATCGATTCAGAAATTATGTAACCATACATTATGCTCTGTTCCATAGTGTGCTGATGAATGTTTTTTGTCGTGAGGCGATCTTTATATCGGATTAACGTTATGTAAGAAAACTGTTACCCACAGGATCATTGTTTTCCTGGACTGTGTATGGTGCATGTGGATACATGTTTGCCCCAAGGGAATGAAGTATCGTAATTGACTTGTCTGTGACTGTGAGTCTGTTTGTCTCTGTGTGTGTGTGTCTTTGGGAATACTATAGACTTATACAAGATGTAATGTTGCCATGCATCCTCATCGCTGCAGCAGTGCTGCAATGTGGGACTGGAAGAGTTGCAAAGTAGTATCATTCATGGGTAAGGGGATGAAGTCTGCCATCTCTGATTGCTCTGATTGTTATACAATGGCATGCATATTACTGTACCTTCTTGGTGCATGTATGTTTCTAGAATTATCATGATTCTCATGTGAAAAGCCGTGTGTGTGTGGGGGGGGGGGAGGTGTAAATGATTATGTTGGATTAACTGGTCTTCACAATTGATTTCTGGGGTGGAGTGGGGTGGAGTATAAATAATTTGTGGCCTTTATTTGCCTCCACATCTCAGGCAATGCTCTACACTAAATTCAGGAAGGCAGCAGATATAGGGTCCACTGCTCAATGACCTGCAGTGGACCCTTCTCTCTGAAAGGAGGAGGAACGCCCGTCTCACCTTTTTCTATAAGCTAGTTAATAACCACATCAATATTAATACAGATAGTCTACTGAAACCAGCTCAGGGGCGCACCCGGGGAAGCCACACGCTCAAATTTCAACCACTTTACGCCCGAACAGACTCATTTAAATATTCTTTTTTCCCTCGCACCATACCCGAGTGGAACGCCCTGCCTGGCGCGGTTGTTACGGCTCCCACCGTTGAGTCTTTCCGCGCCAGGCTGGAGGCCTGCCCGCCTTAGCCTGGGACCTCCTCCCCCCCCTACTTTGCCCCTCGCGGGGTTATCTGGGGGTTTACTAAGTTGAAGTTGAAGATAGGTATTACGTTAAGTTTGGCTCACTGGCTTGGCTTATGATTTACCTAGGACATCCTTGGCTACATGTGTCATACAATGTGCCATTCATGCTCTATGTGGTCCGGCTATGAATTTGTGGAATCAAGGAGGTTCCAAGCGGCTGATTACGTTCTACATAAAAGGGTATGCAGGCCCCCATCCCATTGTTAGCAAAGACATTTGATAGCCAGAGAGAAACATTCCATTGTTTGAGCAAAGCCATCAGCCAGGGAGAGAAATTCCATTGTTTGCCTGCCAGGTGAATCATTGCCAGAAGCTTAAGCTACAGTTTAAGCTTGTGTTTTCTCAAGTGATGAGGCAGGAATTTGGAGTGGCATTTCCTTAAAGTAAGTCTGTTGAAGGTTAATCTCCAAGCAGATGTAGAAAAGTAAAATTGTAACATTTTTCAAGCTCCCGGTTTCCTAGAGCACTCCAGGACCTTTCAGGCAGATGTAGCAGTAAGATGTAGAAAGCAGGGTGCGAAATACTTTTTTGAGCCAGGTTGCCCATGTTGCAACCAAGGGCAAATGCTAGGTTGCACATCCAAATTTCAGGTTGCTCCAGCAACATTCACCGATTTCTTCAAATCAAGCTCGTATGTAGCGTATAATACTACATGTACTAACATTTCAAAATATATATTAGATAGTATTGTGTTCCCATTGACCTAACAACATCTTGTTTAGCTGAGGGCAGTGTGTTTTTGTCTTTTTCAGCTCAAATTCCACGATCTATGAAGGGTTTTGGATGGTTTAAAACGAAAAAGTGTTGATTTCTTTATTTCAATTGAAGATTTACCGAATTTTATGAGAGTGACACTGTGTTTTTGTGAGCTTCCAGGGCTCCGATTGAAATCTTTGGCTCAAAATATAAGGTTGCACACTGCGCTACCTGGGTTTGGAATTAACTTGCACCAACCGAAATCTTGTTGCACTGTGCAACGTGCAACCAGGTATTTCGCACCCTGAGAAAGTCAAAATTGTAACGTTCCTCATGCTTCTAACGTTCACCAAAATTGTAACATTCCTCAAGCTTGTATAAACATTTTCCAAAGTTGTAACATTTCTTGTAACGTTTCCCAAAGTTGTTACTTTTCTCAAGATTATTACATTTCTCAACTGCTGATAAATTGGATGCATGCCATGAACTGATATGAAATTCTGAAAACAGCCAAAGTTTAGACAACCGCTTGAACATTGAACATTTGATAGCCATGAACTTTGAACTGAACTTTTTACTTTATGTAAGTCAAAGGAACGATGAACTCTGATGACCTGTAACCAGTTTACTTATGAACCCAGTGGCCATAGCATGACACACTTCTGCACACGTGTACCTCATGATTGGGCACTGGGCATTTGATTTTGAGTTTAGACTTTCATCAGTCATAGTGGACTTGTGTGATGCCTTATTACATCACACAGTTAAAGGGGTCTGCATGGGGGATAGAGCATTTCAAATTACACAATATTCTTCTCTCTCATTAATATCACAGTAATTTCAGAAATGTCCCCAACGTATCAGGTAAAATGGTGTACCGGCCCCCTTCAAAGAAAAACATGAGGCTGGTCCAACGTCCAAGGATATGGTTTTGACATCTGATCAATTTTGTTCCTCAGGTGTCGTCAGGTTGAAAGAGTGAAGCAACCACATTTTTCACTACCGGTACTTCACTAGTATAATATGTTATTTTCTGGATAAATGGTGACTTTCAACTTTGAAGAAGTAGATTATGTATGAGAACCTTTTGGGGAAAATTGTTTTTCGCTTAATCTCTTTATGCATCTTATCTTTGTTAGTTTTGGCACTTTTCCAAAAGTTGTTTTCCAAAGGTGTGTAGATTGTGCTCTCTTGACAGGTTTTCACTGAGAAAAACTACCCTGCCTGTAGTGTCTGTTTGTGCATCTTTATTAGCTGTGGCACACGTCCAAAAGTTGTTTTTCCCCCAAGGTTTTCGGCACTGCGTCATTGTTAACGAAGTTGTCCGTGCATGTGAAGGCGTACAAAGGTTCTCTGCTCCAGGTAACACCATTGTTTGGCAATGATACATGGTCATGTGAATGTAGGAATGTGGTACAAGGTATGTAAGACTCAGTGTCAAGGTGTCGATTGCAATGTCTGTTTGTTTGGTGCATTCATGAATGATATTAGTAGTCTAAGAGTCTCTGCAAAAGCAGGTGCGTGCTTACACATGTGTGGTAGAATTGCGTGTAGCCCACAGGGATTTTTTCTTGTAGTGCAGTGATGAAGGTTAGACATCCAGGTAAACAATACTCATATACCATTCAAACTCTACTACAACTGGATAAATTATGGAGTTAACTTCTGGATGTTTCGAGTGACATCCATCACTCTTCTTCAGTGCCACTAGAATTAACTAGCAGAACTAATGACCAGTACTTAAAACCACTCAAAGGAGGAAAGCAGTTTCTATAAGCTAGTTCGGAGTTGCTACTACGCATGTGCAGTGTCAAAGGTGAAGGCCCCCGCGACGGAAACAAGACCCGTCTGGGCGTTGTTATGCAAATCGAGACAATGTGGAGGCGAGCACTGTTTCCGTCGCGGGGGCCTTCACCTTTGACACTGCACATGCGTAGTAGCAACTCCGAACTAGCTTATTTGGTGTTGTCTTACTGTAGGAACTATCCTAACTCGTTTTACATATCAATGCTGCTTATGCATGAGTTTGTGACTCTGCCATGTTCAACCGGTTTTTCTTAGTGTAGTCTATATATGTACTGGTTAGTTCTGCTAGTTCATTCTAGTGACGCTGAGGAAGGGTGGTGGATGTCATTCGAAACGTCTGGAAGTAATCTCCGTAATTTATCCATACTACTTGTAGAAAGCTATAGCTCCTTGCCTGAAATGCAACTATTTTTGAATGTGTATATGCTTAAGTCAGGCAGAGAAGGTAACTTAGAATGTTTTGTTGTAGATACCGTTGAAACTGATTTTAATCACTATCCAAAATTTGTTTGTTATGATATAAAGTAATCTTCCCAATTGTGAATGTAAATTAGAATGTCTTGTTGTAGCAAGAGACTAGTGGAAATTATTTTGATTATAATCCAGAATTTGTTATGATATTAAGTATTCTTCGCAATTGTGAGATATGGCCTTAGCATAATGTTATATTCACCAATTCCTGTCTAATTATACCCTTTTTCCTTTTTTCCAGATGTGCAGTTTTTCAAAATGTGAAGAATAAGGAATCAGCGAAGCCCAGAAAAAAACGGGACCACCACTAGAGGCCGCAGCTGCAATAGTTCTCACACGTTTTAGATTAACAGACATTGTAAGAGAAGCCCAGAGTAACTGATGGAGAGCATTCTGGGAAAGTTGTTGAACCTGACTACGTTGATGATGGGGCTTACAGAGGCTCAGGAGTGCAGGGACAACTGTTCAGAACATGGCGTCTGCTACGAGGGAAGGTGTATCTGTGATGTAAGGAAACTTTCCTGTACCAAAACTTTCATTTGATGTGACAGTCAATCTTTATGTCATACCTGATCTGGTCTGTTTTTTACGGTATCACACAGGCACAGTCATCGTATCACAAGGGCTTTCATAGAATAATTTGAATGCAACTTTGCGTGCATTGCTTGCGAAAAAATCAATGTTCTTACAATCTTTTGTTCAAGAACACCAAATTTCCTTGTGCATTTCACATTGAAATGTGTTTTTATTTTGGGTGGTTATGACATAAGGCATTCTACATTACCATTGGCCCCAGCACTCCTGCGGGTCAGATTGCTTTTGGGCGCTCTGACCTACGGTTGGGCTGGTGCCTCAGGGGTTACAAAATACACCTGTTTATCACTGGCAACTTGCAGTTGTGAAGCAACCATGTTAAATTCAGGAGAAGAAAACTCTTTATTGTGTCAGGTCTTTACTTTGATCATCAAAACCAAAGGCTACATGTATATTACAGGTTACCTTGCAAGGATAGTAGAATTATTCCGGACTAACACTAATAAGGTATAGAAAATGGTTTATTGTAATATATCGCTCTGTATGCGCCATAAGTCAGTATAGATGCTCTACTACTAAAGACAATTTTATTTCTGCGTGACATTGTACAATTTTCATCAACTGTGTTTTAGGTACAGTTTACAGGAGAGGCCTGCGACGAGAGTAACATGAGTTACTTCATCGGCTTTGGCTTCGTGTTCTACTTTCTCGTCCTGGTGTCAAGTACACAGCTGGTAAGACTAATGTTTATTTTTCAGAATCGTACCATGTCTTAGCTTATAGATATTACTTGATATCTTGGAAGTCTTTTTCACATTTCAATCTGTTACCAGATTCACAGTTAACTTTGAAATGTCTGTGTGAACAAGTGTGCAAAGTCACAAAGCCATGTGGGTAAGGGGTTGAAGTGTGCCATCCCTGATTACCTTGTTTCTGAAGGTCCTGTGTGTGCGGTCGGAGTTCCAGCGCCAGAAGGAGCCATCCCTGTTCAAAGCCTGTAAGATGACCACACAGAAGATGCTGTACCTGCTGACACTACTAGCCGCTGCCTCCAGGGCTGCATACTTCACTGCACAGGTATTCATAAAGCAAAGTTTGTGCATGGCTCAAACAAAATTTGGGTGCTCAGTGAGACTAAAAACCTTGGAATCACTTTCCCTGACTCTGTTTTCCATTTACAGCAAATATAAGTTTTGTAGGAAAATGTTCAAATCTTATTTCCTTTCCTTGATAAATGAATAACTTTGTCATTGTCCTACCTTTCCCCATTAATAATTGGTTTTGACATTTTTAACTAGACTATTTTGAAAACATTTGCTGTGGTTGGTATTTTCCCACTAGTGGAAAGTTTATTAACACATGAAAGACTGTGAGAGGACACATTCATGCAATGAATTTGCAGATTGAATTTTGAGATTTGAGATTTCAAAATTTGAGATTTTAAAAGAGTTCATTTTGTTTTGCATTTTTGTGAAATTGAAATCAAATTCCTGATGCCAAGTATTACATTTTAAAAGCAGATTCAAATGACCCAAAACAGAAAGGTTTACTTAATCACATTTTAGCTTACAATAAGCTACTCTCCCACGGATCATAAGAAGAAGAAAAAACAAACATAATGTACAGTATATACTCAAAGCACTGGTTAAGAATAAATTCTCTACTTTTCCACTAAGAACCTTGAAGTCCACAGTTTACAATTCTCAATTGCATGGAATACAAGCCATTGTAGTAGCGTGTCAAAAGTTAGGTAGGCTGCATACCCTGAACTTTCTGCTCAGGAATGGAGTTACTAGCTGCTCAAAGTTTGACCATGTTTACCTTTGCTCCATAGACCAGACAGTCAGAAAATATTTGTCTTTACCTCGTGATCTCTGACTCAGGCTTTGTAAGTTTAAACAAGGAGGTTAAAAAAACTTTGGTTTGAACATAGTTGCTTGGTGAGATAATATTCTGCATACAAAAGGTGCTTCATGTATATTCAGGTCTGGACGTACGGCATGTGAAGCAAGCAATTTGCTGAAAAGTATTTTGAGTTTGCAGAAAAATATTACTTATTACAGTTTGACAGGCTTAAAGGATATGGCCCTGTGTCAGGAATCCCAAATCACAGAGAACAGAAATAAAGTACAGTTATTTGACATCCATGTAGTACTACATACTACTTTATATCAACTGTTAAAATCTTAAAAAAATTATGTTTGTCTCCATCTTTTTATAAACCCCAAGCACACTTAAGTAGCCGTTTGGCAACCCATTCTCATAATTGGTTACAGAGTTAGGCAGCAAGGTAAAGGTATACACCTTTTAAGCAAACAAATTTTCCTTGGTAACATGCCATTAGACATAGTTGGTTTTCACAGAAACAAATCTGATGTGAATTTCTCTCAGTCAAGCTCAGCGGCTTGCACAAATTAGGATTACAACTGGCTGATGAAGGGCATTGACAAGAAAACTGTATGTTTATAAATTATTGTATAATGGTAATTTAGTGAAAGCAAAAATGGAAAATGTAATATCAACTTGAGTGACATTTTTGCTTGCTGTGTTTCAGGAGTACATTCCCATCCAGTGGGCCCTGAATCTTATGAGTGCGTACTACCCCCTTCTTATCACCGGGAGTTCACTCGTTGTGTGTGTCTGGGCTGAGGTGAGTTTGACATGTGCAAAGGTTGTTTTTTTAGCACTCAATGATGTACTAATCTTTTGCAGCCTAACTCTAGAATTCTAGGACAGAACTGTTGTATTGACCAAGGAGTTTTTATAATTATCAATTTCAACCTTTCATAAAACCTCCTAGTATTGAATGTGCAACATTGATCTTTTTCTCATGTGTGCTCCTCTATAGCCATGTATAGTTAAGCGCAACTGTATGTACTTGCCCCAGCATCTGTCTGTGTTTGTGCCTGTATCTATAGTGGCACTTGTGAACACATAACAAATCAAGTTGAAAAATGTAATTTATGTTTACAGTTTTAAAGCAGATGTTAGAATCTATTATGCAAGAATACAAAATGTTTTTATTTGATTTTGCAGACATTCCATGTAAAGGACGTTCTTTGCGACCGTCCGCGGTTCCTGAACAAGTCCTTCGCATTCTTTGTCGTGTTCAACGCCTTCGTGTACATCCTTCTCATCATGCAGTTTGTGCTGTCGGTAGTTGTGGACCATTCTATGGAGGTAGGGACTGGTACACTGTAAAGTAGTGTTCATACACAGACATGTATGCATGTTAAGTCTATTAGGATAAAGATATATATGACAGGGTAGAGATTCCAAGTCCGTAAATTTGAAGATACAATGTATTCACTTTAGCCTGAGTACCAACCTCCGTAGTGACCGCTGGCTCAAAAGAATTCGCTTGCTAACCACGGAGTCTGACCCTGCGCGTATCCGTCACGGCTGTTAGTCAGATATTCGTTCCGATTTTGAACGAGCTCGCTGATTGGCCCCATTCGTCTAAGCTCCCCCCATGCCACACTGTTCTTCGTAACGGGTAGGTTGTAAGAACTGTTGCCATGGCGATTCTTTCAAAACTGGACCCGAACAGGGCAATAGAGACACCTTGGAACGAAAAATGGCACCGAACGCAGCTCGAATTCCCCTCATTACGTGATAATGAGACAGCCGTGACGGATACGCGCAGGGTCAGACTCCGTGGTTAGCAAGCGAATTCTTTTGAGCCAGCAGTCACTACGGAGGTTGGTACTCAGGCTATATTCACTTAACATCTACTATTTAACATAATTCCACCAGGGTATAACATTCTGCCACCCTGAAAAGATACATTCAAACAGATCTCCAGCTTAACATCCCCTAGTATGGTGCACGCCTGTATAAATCTAAACTATGAGTACCTGGAAGGTGCTGCACTAGAGATCTCTCAAACCCACTGTATTTCAAAGTGGCGGATTTATATAACCCGGTAGAATTATGTTAATGTCAGTTAGATGACAGTCAGAACTTTTCAACTTCGATTCATGTCTCTTTAGATCAATGGATTGACTTGAAGTTTAGGATTTATAAATGGCTACCTTAACACATTTTGTAGACAGAGACTCCAATCAGGATCCCTATCAGTAGTATCAGCAATTCTGCCAGATCGCAATCTTCACCTTCAATTTGACATTATGTGAAATCTCAGCTTCCTATGGTAACTTGAACTGGATTTATTGAACTTGCTCATGTTTCTATTGACATTTCTTGTGTTGTTTCTGTCCCAACAGGAGTACCTGGTCAGCGTATTCCAGTGCTGTTTTGGGATGCTGATGATCCTGGTCCTCATCTTCTTCCTCATCTATGGTGTGGAGATGTTTTTCAAGGTCAGACAGTCTGAAATAAGCCAGTCCAAAATGCTGCATTGTCTTCAATCATATAAAAGTCTCTACTAGATTGCATTGCTGCAGTACTGACAGCTGCTATTAGGGGGCACTATTTAGTGCTTTCATAAAGTTTTCATGTACATGTAGCGACAATAATCTTGCAATCAAGATATAGATTCCAAAATGCAGACAGTCTGACATGATATAAGCCAGTCCTCAATGGTGTATTGCCTTCAGAATCAAAGTCTCTGCTAGATTGCATTGCTGCAGTACTGATAGCTGCTATTAGGGGGCACTATTTAATGTTTTCATAAAGTTTAAAATGTACATGTAATGATGTAGCCACAATAATCTTGAAATCGATACAGATTCCAAAATATGGAGGGACAGAACAAGATGATGTGATATCTGATTTTTGTGTGTACAATACCTGGAATTTCAAATGGGTTACTTTGGAGACTTTTTTGCTGTAGATCTTGCTATTTTTCCCTAATTGCAGATACACATTGTACATGAGACTTTTCTGCATTTATTTGACTTTGCTGTCCTGTATTGCAGGTGCATGGTGCGTTTGCGAGCCGTAACAACTCCCTGAACCTGACTCAGCTTCACATGTCTCGGCTGGGCCTGGTGTTCCAGGCCGGGCTGCAGCTCTTCACAGCCCTGCTGCTCATCATGGACATGATGGGCAAGATATGGAAGGACAGGTGTGTGGCAGGTGTTGTGATTTGGAGACAATCAACATTACAGTAAGATATCGAAAGACAGGGGCTCTGAAGTTGGTTAGTTTTTAGGAAATAAGTAAGATAACAACAAAATATGGGAAGATAGGTATACATGTACATAATGTAACATTACTTGAACTCCTTCTATGTCATAGAGCACTCATTGATACAGATACATGATTTATCTTGAACAATTCTATAATAACTTCTTCTTATGCTTGTTTTGTTTCTCATAACTGGTAAACAACTTCATAATGTGACACGCCTAAGCTCTGCATAAGAGAATGATTTGTTTTGAGCTCACTGGGACTGTGGGACGTACACCTTTTCAGCAAATGCGGTACTTTCTTTGATGTGCTTGACTTGTGTCAGTCTTCAAACATGGACCTTCCGGCTTTATATTCCCTCCAAGAGGCTGTAACCCTTACAACGTTGTGAACTTTATACATAACCCTTTTGTGTCCTCCTATCCAGTGTGCCCCTGGTGAGTAACAACTACTACACCCTGACGTTCCGCATCGTGGAGCTAGGGGTGGTGCTGTGGTTCCCCTGTGTGCTCTGGAACGTCACTAGGTAAGCGCTGATTGCTACAATGAGACTTTGAATACCCATTTTTGTGCCATAAAGACGTGACTAATCTCAAATAATGAAGGAATAGAAAGTATTAATATAATGAAGACTTAAATCTTTTCTACACCTGCAGCCCCGAACAACTCTGGATCTTGAATCCAAAACAACTGCTGAAGAAACGGGACTTGGAACAAGTGGAGGTGAAGATTTCAACTTCTTATTGCTTATTTATTTAGTTGCCTCATCAACATAACTATTCAGAGTTTTGGTATAAAACCTGCTTCTCCAGATCTTTTCCTTTAGTCACTGACAAAAGACAGTGGATGATGTCTGAAATGTCTGTTTCAAAATTTCATTCAGTTGCTTGTCAATGAGTAACTATTTTTGGCGTAACCTTTCTGCTATTTTTTCCTCATGTACATGCAGCCCACTGAGACAGACAGCCTCCTACACCACCGTAACATCCCCAAATACCACGCCACTGACGATAGTGCCGAGAACGAGGAAAGCCTGTCAGAGCCTCGCGAGTGTTGGATCTGCTACGACCCAGACAAGACGGACGCGGGAGAGATGATCCAGCCGTGTAACTGTAAGGGAGACGTGTCTGCTGTTCACCACGACTGTCTCAAGAGATGGTTGGCTGAGGTGAGTCAACAACCTGAACATGTACATGTAACGTTAGTAGGTATGTTATCAAGAGGTACAATTGTATGGTTCACAGATTGTATGGCTCAGGATTGTATTCTCATCTATTTCTGTCTGGAGATTTTGCCATGTTTCATACAGTACTATTCTACTCAGAAAGCTAAATGTTTGTTGGTGTAATATCTGTTTTTTTGTCCCACTTTCTACAGTCTATGGGCAGTGGGTCTGCACCAAGATGCAAGGTTTGCAAAGAGAAGGTAAGAACATTTCGTGTTTTCCTCTGTAAAGCTACTTCTAGATCTGCCAAAATCATCATCGGACACCAATAGCTTCTAAAATTGAGTATAAAAAGTTGCGATTCCAGCATGCACAGAAAAGATGTGTCCTTGCTACTGAAGGTACAGGTAGATAATCTCAAACCTGCCCTTTTTTACCTTTAACAGTACCAGCTGCGCGAGGGCACGGTGTGGCTCCCCTCGGCGGTGACAGTTCGCCAGTGGCTCATCTTCAGCTTCATCCTGGTGGTCATGTCTGCAGGACCGTTCATCGTGTACCTGATTTTCCGAAGCTTTGCGTCTCCCGTGCCAAAGATTCTCGTGATCGGAGGTGTTGTACTGCTGGAGTACGTCTGTTTGAAGTAAGTAACATCAATTTTGATAAAGTTAACATATAATCTAAAGTGTAACGATTACCTAATGTGGACTGAAAGATGAAAAGCAAAGGGAGGCTGCAGGTGAAATTCCCCTTTTTGGCGTGAGTTCCAGAGGTTGTAGAAGAATCATCTAATTTTTATTAACGGAATTTGGTCATAATTTTGTGTTTTCTTTTGCAAGCTTCATTGAAACTACATGTACATGGATCTCTAAATTGTTCTGTCAATTTGTCTGTCATTAGAGCTGAGTTGACTCTAATGCAGGTAGATACAATTCCCTGTGAATCGAAATAAGAAATTCACCTTGTTGTATTATTACAGCCAGTAGGTACCCATCTGAGTAACTGTTGTAACATGAGGGAGGCACTTCCTCAAACATGAACCCCCCATTTTATGTCCCTTCCAAAAGACGGTGAAGCTCAACTGTGAAGCTGTTACCAATTGAGCTACAGGGACATTCATTGGGAAATGACTGATGAAATTAATTGTTTTTCTGTGTTCTTAGGCTGCTTGGATTCAACTGCATGACAGTGTACCAACAAGCCAGACTGTCAGCCCTGAGAATCCTGGGAAGGCCCGTTCCTGCCCACAGCTCTGTTCCACAGAGGGAGAGTTCCGAAGACAGAAGTCCTGACACACAGCAGAACATTGTGGTGGTGGAGGCTGAGGTGCACGTTGGAAACCATGTCTGAGAGTTTGACATGTCATGATCTAGAGTTCTGAATCAATTGTGCAAGTACAGTACGTGTACCATCATTTTTCTGAAGCATAAAAACAACTCCTCCCCTTGGAATATCAATGTGCCACTTAATACTATCCTCATATTAAGCATTGGCAGAAAGCTTTTCATGCAAGGTGCAATTTTGGTAAGCGCACAATTGATCAGTGCACAACTGTGCACCCATATGAATTGAGCAATTGGGAAAGAACAATTCAGTTCTAGATTTTAGATGCTTGCAGTTCTCTTTCAAGAGCAGCTTTCATGATTTTGGTTCAACCCAAAAGATTTTTTGTATTAAAGAAGTTTCTCTTTGTCATAATTTTATTGGCTTTTGTTATGATCTTTTCTTTGTGCAGCTAGTAGAGAAAAAGAGCTGGGAAATTGATTATTGTATTGTTGCAAACTTTCAGTTTCTTATTTTTCTAAATTTTCTACTTTGCTATAAACAATTGGTTTGGGGTTATGTATCTACATTATCAAGTACACTGTAGTATAATTGCTGTTTTATATTTGCCAGATTTGTTGAACAAGTCAGGTTAATGTCAGGATTTCATTTCTTCAGGGATCAAAATTCTTGTAACATTCTTTGGTAGGTAAGACCAAATCTTATCTTTGCTGCTCCCATAAACAACCATTCCATTATTTTGGATGTGTGCAGTTTAACTTAAAGTAATGCAGTACCAATGCAATATCTGATATGTTGCCACTCCATTGGCAACATTGTCAGTAGTTCCGATTGTACAGTGTAGATTTGTAGATACGTGTGAATACTTGGTGAAAATACAAAACTATGAGAAAAACAAGCACAAAAAAGTTGAGTCATCGTTTAAGATAATTCAACAATCAACCAGATTTTTGTAGAAGATACAACAGCTAAATAGAGTTGTAGAAGAGGCAGATTGCAAGATTATGACTTTTACAAAGGGAATAGGAAGACATGCTAACGTAAAGTTGATTCGTAATTCAAGTTTTAGTAAGTGTGTGATAATAGCCTCAATTAAGGGGCCGAAAAAAGAGCATGTTCTTGTTTGATTATGACCTTAACAATGAAGATTCAGAAAAATGCCTCTAAATTCTAAGACATACCAACCCTCAAGTAGCTATAGGAAAGGTTGAAAACACCACACTGGATTCTATGGTACAACAGTGTATAGAACGTTAACCTGCAGCTGATTTTAACTGCACTGCCGTTACATTACTGAGCTAAGTTAGTTCTCTTTTTGTTGCACAGGACTTTGGACTTTCCAAGTTTCTTTTATATCAGACACTACTCATCAGATTGACTGTATGTTGTAGTTTGAGCGTATACAGGTTTTTCATTTGACGTCATCTGCGCCATTTTGGATTACAAATTGAAGAACACAAAAAGGTGCCACTGCTTAATCCAATAACCCACCAACATGGTCGCAGTGGGATTCAAATTACACATGTATAGTTATCATGACATTAATGAAAAGCCTGTATTGCAATGGTTCTCCAAGAAATGATATACTTCATATTTGATTCATATCTTCCTAGAGCGTCATATCTGCACTTTATTGTCAAATGATTAATGTCAGAGTAATATTTAGTACTAGTCTAAGAGTAAGATAGAATTAAAATTCACTGAACTTTTATAGGAAAGTCAAGGTGTCTTAGCACTTCATGCATAAGATGTTGTTTATTATATCTAGACGAAATCGAGTTGAGGACTATCAAAAAATATATAATACTTGATTGTATGAACAAGGTGCAATGTCTCATCGATATCATGGAATTCTATGCTGCTCAGTAGGGGTGGCAGTTTTTAAGGTGATATAGAATCTACAGAGTTTATTTCTGTTTAGATTTTGTTGATTTTGAGTAGAATAAAAGTTAATATATTTGGTCACTCAAATTACATGATGTATGTGATCAAAAGTTGAATAAATGAAGTGTCCAACTGTGAGGAAATCTGAAATTATAGATAACTAGCAATGGAATGAAGGAGGGAACAAAGATGTTGCTAATCTATGATGATTGTTGTCATTTCACGTCAAATGTGAGATATATTATAAGAGATCTTTATGTACATTGTAAGTGATCACACAATTCTAGTTGCCAACTGTTGTAATTTAAGGGAAATTGTGTAGTCAGAACCATTACGTAATTTAAGATGTTATGATAGGAGTCTAAACTACATGTATTGTCCCTGAACCCTTAATTTATGTCAACAGGGACTTTTAAATCCAGCAATGTATGGAAGAAAGTTAGATGGCTAGGTGGGCTTGTACAAGGTTGCCAAAGCAATGTGACTATGGAAGTAGATTATCTAAATTGTGCTGCTACAAATGAACTCTATTCAACTGTCAGTATATTCAATTAATATTCAATCAGTACATACCACTGTTGTGATGTGTTATGGGCAGATTCTTATATCTGTTGCAATATGAATATCTAAGACTTGCTACTATTAGAAAGGCTACTCTGTTAGAAGGGTCCTATGATTTATCAATTTGATATTGCTTTATAATTTTCATTGATTTATTGTTTTGGAATTGGTCACTTGATGTAATTTTAAGTATGTTGCAGCCCTTTTGTGATTATTAGGAGAAAGGTGAGGTACCTACTTTAAGCTTGGTGGACAAAAGATAAGCAAAATTAGCCTCCACAACAAGGAGTTTTACATCAACTCTATCTCTTGATCTGTATGATTTTAGTTCATATGTTGTTGTGTAATTTTATGTAGATCCTCTGTACTCATGCCACCAGGGCTAATCCTTTTAGCAGCCTTTGGCTAACAGGGCTACATGTACCCTGGCTGGTGAAAAGAACCAATGAAATAAATTTATGGTGATTGTATGTCTTGAATGTTTTGTGTTTTTTTTTTTTAAAGATACTAGGATATAACATAAGTACAATGTATATATTAAGTGTGAGCTGACTTTACCAGGTGAGGTACTGTGTAACACAACCAACATGACACATGACTTGTAGAAGTGAAATTTTATTCAATGTAAATTGTAAGCAACAGCATGCCATTGAAAATGGTCCTTATCTAATAGACAACCACAATATACAATTATACACATATGATATATGCTGTAACTGAAAGTACTTTCCAGCACTTGGCTTAAAGCCTGTAATATTCACATTATGAATGACACCTAGTGAAAGCAGCTATTATATAGTCATGTGTCTAAAAACTAAATGATCATCTTAATATTTCATCCTATTAGGGGTGATGGTAGAGGTATTTGGCAATTACATATGACAAGGTACAGTGTATAAAATTATTCTATTTACATTGAATTTCTCAAATATTCATATGTCACTCAAATCTGTCTTTTCCTTGTTGAAAATTATAAGTAGCAGTGAAAAGTATCTGTGCTGGGCATTGTTTTGCATCAGCATTTTGAATGCTCGATTCATTAAGCTCAGTTACATGGTATCCTGTACATTAGAGACTGTAGCAGCTGGGAAGACCCCACAAACATGTACCATGCAATTAATGGCAATTCAGGCATCTTTTTCATCAAAAACAGATTTCTATATAGTTCATCATCAAATGTTTGAGGTTTTAAATCTGAACCTGTACAACTATACAAAACAAATCTCTTTATAACTGTTCAATCAACTTCCTGTTCTTTTTGTACAATTTTTTCATCCATCTAGTAGGCCCAGTCCGACCTTTGGCTGTATATTTCTCCACTGGGACACGGAGGGTTCCTTGCTCTCTGCACTCTTGGTCCTCGTTGGGGGAGGAAGACGTCTCAAACGTGAACCCTTGTACTTCAGGGACTTCCTCTCCTTCAAGACTTTCTTCAGCCCAATAGTGATCTGAAAGAAAAAGGAAAGAATTCAATGTGATATTACATGAACAGTTTGTATGTTGATGTACATTACAGTCACGTAGTTCAGAAATACCTTCTCATATCTCGATGAAGATTAGACATCCAGGTAATAAGATACGCCAAAAAGCAATTACTCAAACAACTGGATATGATTTTGGAAACGGTCAGACGTTTCAAGTAGCATCCACTACTTTTCGTCAGTGACTGTGAGCAAGATCAGTTGAACAGCAGGTTTATAACCACGAACTAAGAATTGATATGCAAACTAGACTGGCCGTCATTTGCTTTAAGAGCAAATTCAGCATGTTTCGCCCATACTCCTCCTCATGCAAGAAGTGGGCTGTCCCAAATTAACTCCTGGGCAAGTCGAAATATTAACTGCATGTTGGAAGGCAACATTTGCGAGAGCATCATACTTTGCCAATCTCCCTCCCGATGCATAAATTGACTGTTCCAGAATCACCCGTGCAAAAACAAAAATTTCAAACTCTTCATATTTTTTTAAACTTCATCTGATAGGTATTTGTGAAAGAAACAGAATGGTTTTTGTTTCAACAAAATCGGACATACCGTTAGCGAGTTACGGCCATTCAAATGTATGAGAATTAGTCCTCAAATTCTCCAGAATCCGTAAAAACCGTTAAACTGTCATAACTCAGTAATAATTCACAATAGAAGCACCAAATAAGCTGCATTCTCTTTATTTACAATGATATTAGCTTGTAGCTTTGACTTCATCGTTTATGTAGATTTCTCATCTCAAAATATCACCAAAAGTGGGAAAAATGGACATGGGCACAGGACATCTTAAATATGCAAGATTGCAATATCTCTGTAACCGTACAATATACAAGGAAACAACTTGGCATACATGGGTTTTGTAACATGCTGAATCTAAATATGGCCATAAAATCTATATATCTGCTTCAGAAATTATTAATTATGATGAATAATTGATTTCCTGAGGTAATAAGATGTGCATCCGCTAATTAAATATGCAACTTGCATATCTTCCTTATACTTGAAGATAAAAGAAAAAAAAACTTGGTACACAGAGGTTTAGACACATGCTGATTTCAAATCTAGCCTCAAAAATATAATCTGATCCAGAAATATTGAACTACATGTATTACCCAATGCTATATATTTACATTTGTACACACTGATATCATTCTTTGTACAATCTGCAATATTGGTCCGACAATTCAATATCCAGCATTCATTTCATTTCTTCCCCTTTTTTCACTGCAGGACTTTCGTTTCTTGTTGCAGGGCAGTTGAGTGGCAAAGTACATGTATTTATTGTACATGTATTACATTTCAATTTTACGGGAATCAGACAACTGGATCATGGAACAGGTGGCCATTGCTTCTCTGGTCTGGAACTATTTCTACAGTTGAATCAACTACAAAAGCTAAATCTACTTTTTGTATGGTTTCTCTATCCAGCTGAGATAACCAAGACACACATGCTGATCACTACAAGGGTAGAAGTTACTGAAGTTCTCTTTCGTTATGTACCAAAACTACAAAGTTATTTACGGCAAAAATATCTAGTCTCGTCTTCTAGTTCACTGGCAGTTCTGTTGGTTCTTCATCACTTTCCTCCTCTTCACTCTCTTCATTCCTGTGTCAAAAGAGAAAACGTCTGTTGAAATTCAAACTATATAATACATTCATGGCAGACACACATTTCAAACAATCTATGATGAGATAAATATGAAACTTGGATACTTAGGTACTTTATTTCCTCCATTGGCTACCATACATATATACTAAGTAGTACTGGTAATTGCATACAATAATAAAGGCTATCATTCATTATAAATGTAACAACTTAATAAACTTTAAATAACAGACCAGCATAATTCTGTTAAGTGAGGTTTATACTTCTACTCATAAAATAAATTACAACGGAAACTACGACTCGAGTAGAGGGCAGCTGGGCATCCCCGCCGCCCCCCTCCCCCTAGCAGTGACAGCAGAAGAAGGTGAGGATAGCAAGTACAGTTTTCTGCATTTTAAGTTTAGATTAGGGCACTAGCAAAAAAAAACAGGAACCAAATGCATCCATAGGGCGTTGAAAATGATTAATAGTAATCATAGCAACCACTGGCATGAAAATCCGCGTATTAAAACGGCAAATTCAAATTATTTGAGCTACCATGCGGCATACAAAAACAACAATGTTTACCGATAATCATGCGGCCAAATTTGACATGAAAATAACCCAAAACCCACATAAAACTACGTAAAGACTTGGAAAAATACATTACCTGGCATTTGGGTGGTAGAAGTGTCCGTATTTTGGCCCGATGCCGACGTAATCGGCTCCGAACTACAGCGGTCAGTAGCGACCGGCCGCCGTCCACCATCTTGCTTCCTTCCCAAAACTGGCTCGCAATTTTAAAAGTATCAGCCGATTACGGAGCCCACCATGGCTCGAATATATGCGAATTTGGTACCAAAATAACGACAATCTCTTGAATTTTCCAACGATACCAATGCCTAAAATTTGTTTAAAGGGGTGCCTCCCTCCGTAATTTCGATTTGAAAAATTAAAATGTGAATATTTTCACCAATGGAAGTCGCACAAGCTGACCACTTACATCATTTTGTAGCTCGTAATGCTGGCTACAAGTTGGCGACTAGTTTTCTTGTTTACGAGTGACGTAACGATCCGTATTTGGATCGGCGCGAAGCCGGTGTTCAGGAATTATCGGTCCCCCAGGAAAATCGGTCCCCAATCCATGGTGGGCGTGGCCTAAAAAGTACGAAGGCCCACAAGGCCAAAGCATAGATATCATCCACAAACACTGTCTTTGAATTGAATACTTACTGCCAAATGTATGAATTGTAAGAAGGTGGGACGGACATTGTCCACAAACACAAATATGAACGTTTCATCAACAAAAAGTATCAGTTTTTGGCCATTGCAGGGACACATTTTCCCGGGGTAGCCAGGATTTCCAGTCCCCTCATAGGAAAGTCAACAACTCTTCTCCTAGTAGTGATGCATTTGGAAAAATACTTTATTTTTAAATTACTTTAACTTGAGTTGATGCTCTTAACACAAAAATATAAACGTTTCAAGGGCAACAGTCTCTGCATTTGTCCATTGAGGGAATTCAGGGGAAGGGGACTCATTTTCCCGGGGTAGATCTAGGCGGGATTTTCGGTCCCCTCATAGAAAAGTCAACAACGCTTCTTCTGATGAACTTGGAAGCTTCTTTGTCAACTTGAAGGCGCTTATCTGACGATTTAACACAACTATAAAGGTTTCAAAGCGAAAAGTTTCAGAACTTGGCCATTGAGGGGATTTCAGGGTAAGGGGACACATTTTCCCGGGGTAGATCTAGCCGGGATTTTCGGTCCCCTCATAGCAAAGTCAACAACGCTTCATATGATGGACTTGGAAACTTGTTTGTCAACTTGAAGACGCTTCTCTAAAGACCTAACACAACTATAAACGTTTCAAAAGCAAAAAGTCTCAGCATTTGTCCATTGAGGGGATTTCAGGTAAAGGGGGCACATTTTCCCGGGCCGGGGTTAAGCCGGGATTTTCGGTCCCCTAATGAGAAAGTCAACAACGTCTCTTCTGATGGACTTGGAAGCCTGTTTTTCAAAAGGAAGACGCTTCTATGAAGATATGACACAACTATAAACGTTTGAAAAGCAGAAAGTCTCAGCATTTGTCCATTGAGAGAATTTCGGGTAAAGGGGACACATTTTCCCGGGCCGGTGTTAAGCCGGGATTTTCGGTCCCCTTATGGAAAAGTCAACAACGTCTCTTATAATGGACTTGGAAACCTGTTTTTCAACTTGTAGACGCTTCTCTGAAGACCTAACACAACTATAAACGTTTCAAAAACAAAAAGTCTTAGCATTTGGCAATTGAGGGGATTTCAGGTAAAGGGGACACATTTTCCCGGGCCGGGATTTTCGGTCCCCTCATAGCAAATCGCGAAGATGCTTGAAGACGCTTCCCTGAAGACTTGACAAAACTATATTTTTTTTGCTTTAGAAACGTTTATAGATGTATCAAGTCTTCAGAGAAGCGTCATCAAGTTGAAAACAGGTTTCCAAGTGAATGAGAAGAGACGTTGTTGACTTTCTTATGAGGGGACCGAAAATCCCGGCTTAACCCCAGCCAGGAAAAATGTGTCCCCTTTACCTAAAATCCCCTCAATGGCCAATTGCTGAGACTTTTTGCTTTCGAAACGTTTATAGTTGTGTTGGGTCTTCAGAGAAGCGCCTTCAAGTTGAAAAACAGGTTTTCAAGTGCATCAGAAGAGACGTTGTTGACTTTCCTATGAGGGGACCGAAAATACCGGCTTAACCTCGGCCCGGGAAAATATGTCCCCTTTACCTGAAATCCCCTCAATGGCCAAATGCTGAGACTTTTTGCCTTTGAAACATTTATAGTTGTGTCAGGTCTTCAGAGAAGCTTCTTCAAGTTGCAAAACAGGTTTTTAATTGCATCAGAAGAGACGTTGTTGACTTTCCTACTTGGGGACCGAAAATCCCGGCTATCCCGGCCCGGGAAAATGTGTCCCCTTTACCTAAAATCTCCTCAATGGCCAAATGCTGAGACTTTTTGTTTTCGAAACGTTGATAGTTGTGTCATATCTTCATAGAAGCGTCTTCGAGTTGAAAAACAAGCGCCCAGGTTCAAGAGAAGACAAAATGTTGACTTTCAAATGAGGGGACCGAAAATCCCGGCTACCCTGGCCCGGGAAAATGTGTCCCCTTTACCTGAAATCTCCTCAATGGCAAAATGATGAGACTTTTTGCTTTTGAAATGTTTATAGTTGTGTCAGGTCTTCAGAGAAGCTCCTTCAAGTTAAAAAAAAAACAGGTTTCCAAGTGCATCAGAAGAGACGTTGTTGACTTTCCTACTTGGGGACTGAAAATCCCGGCTTAACCCCAGCCCGGGAAAATGTGTCCCCTTTACCTGAAATCCCCTCAATGGCCAAATACTGAGACTTTCTGCATCTGAAACGTTTATAGATGTGTTAGGTCTTCAGAGAAGCGTCTTCAATTTCAAATAGAGGTTTCCAAATACATCAGAAGAGACGTTGTGGACTTTCAAATGAGGGGACCGAAAATCCCGGCTATCCCGGGAAAATGTGTCCCCTTCAGATGAAATCCCACAATGGCCAAAACCCTTTGAAACGTTTATATCAATTTTCATAGATTCGTCTTTAAGTTGAAAATTAGGGTCCGAAGTAGACCAGAGGAAGATTGCTTCAACTTTCCTATGAGGGGACATTATTTGTCGACAATGTCGACAGTGTAGAATTGTTATGTTACAGCCTATGTTGTTGTGGGCCTTCGTACTTTTAGGCCACGCCCACCAGTCTCAAATATGGACCAATGGCAGGAGGGGGACCGATTTTCCCGGGGGGACCGATAATTCCTGAACACCGGCCCTCCCCAAGTGCGTGACCGGGAAGCGGGTGCACCTGCTCCCGCGGGCGAAACGCGCGTAACCCGATGGGCGATTTCTCGCTTATGGTTGACGGTATTTTAGTAAATCTTTCACAGATATTGAGTTAAGAACTACTGGTATAAAAATATAAGCGATTTTTGACCGTTATGTATCAGATCGTACGCCTTGAATTTGGCGCATTTTTCGGTTTTGACGGGGCCGGAGAACAAATTTCGGGCTCTGCGCCACCCCTACTACAAGTTCTGCGAGACGCCAAGAGCTTCTTACTGCAAAGGACTTGCGTGTTTACCTGCAACATGACCTCAGGTAACCAGAAAAGAACTCATGTTCTTTGGCCAGCAGCAAATGGAACGCCCGGAACCTTATGTAGAACATGGATTCTTAGATAGAACATGGAACGGGGACAGCACTTTTGACCCGTTTTTGGTCCGAAAATGGGTCCAAAAGTCCCCCATACGAAGCATTTTGAAGTGATGTACACCAGAAATGTGATTAAAGTCCTGTAGGGACATGTTCCAGGCACCCTTGTGCCGAATTCCAGGCCATTTGCTTGTAATACCAGGGCACAGGAGCCAAAAATATAGAAATTGCCTAAAAATGCCCCAAAAAACCTCCATAAAAATGATTTTAAGGCCTGTTTCAAACCGATTAAAAAAGGGTCTGGGGGTATTCACCATCTTTACCTCCATGCCAAATTTCAGGTCGGTTGGGTAAGAAATGGCGGAGTAGAAGCCATTTGAAGATTTGTCAGGAGGAGGAGAAGAAGAAGAAGAAGAAGAAGAAGAACCAGACAAATACAATATGTTGAGCCCATACTTATGGGCTCAACATAATAAGGAGAAGACAAATTTTCAGATAGTCCAATAGAAAGCGAATTAGACAACTCAAGACAAGGTTGAAGTAAAAGGGGACAATAGCTCCTATTGTTTTAATATAGGAGCTAAAGCTGGTTTGCCCCCAAGGCTATGTCCCAAGTGCCAGACAGTTCCACCCTTAGCCCTCCTTTCCTGTTGAGGGTTGGATTGTATATCCTCTCATATATTGCCTCCCTAATACTCCACGTTCGAACCAGCGGGGTTCGCGGTCAAGGATATCAGTGGATTCGAGATTGAACGAGTGCCCCTGGTTGTGTTTTAGGTGGTGGAAAATGGCCGAGGAGTAGCGGTTAGCGCAATGTTCTTTGTACCTTTCATTAAGTGATCGGCTGGTCTCTCCGATATAAGTGTTGTTGCAGTTGGGTTTTTCACATTTGAGTCTGTAGATGACATCGGCCTTGCTGCCTTTGCGGGGTCGGTCTTTAGGATGTACCAGTCTTTGTCTGAGAGTTGATTGAGGTTTGAAGTTGGTGGCAATGTTGAAGTTTTGGAAGATCCGTCGGAGTTTTTCGGACACTCCTTGTACATATGGAATAGTGATGTTGGCCTTGTTTCTGTTGGTCAACGGTGTACACTTAGACGTTTTCTTGGACTGGTCAGACGGTTTGAGGGCTTTGTTGAAAGTCCATCTTTGGTAGCCACATTTGCCCAGGGCACCTCGGAGGTGTCTATGTTCGTCTGTTTTGGCCGTGTCTGAGGTGATGATGTTGTCTGCCCGATGAAAGAGAGTTTTTATAACTGCCAGTTTGTGTTCCAAAGGGTGGTGAGAATCAAAGGCCAGATACTGATTGGTATGGGTCGGCTTCCTGTATACTTCGAACTGGAGGCGACCATCCTTCTCTATGATGGTTTTGGTGTCTAGGAAAGGGAGCATATTATCTTGACTGGACTCCTGTGTGAACTTGATGTTGTCATCTATCTGGTTGATATGTTCAAAGAAATCATCAGCTACTCTCTTCTTTAGTCTGCACCAAGTGTCATCTACATAACGGAACCAGTTGGCCGGGGGAGTGTCCTTGAAAGTACTGAGGGCTTTGTTCTCAAATTTCTCCATGTACAGGTTTACCACGATGGGCGAAACTGGTGAGCCCATAGCACAGCCGTGCAGTTGTTGGAAGAATTGTCCTTTGTAAGTGAAGTATGTGCACCCCAGGCAGAGGTCTAGCAGCTTGCATATTTGGTCCACAGATAACTTGGTTCTGTCTGCTAGTGTGTTGTCAGCCTCTAAGGCTAGTTCGTGGTTATAAACCTGCTGTTCAACTGATCTTGCTCACAGTCACTGACGAAAAGTAGTGGATGCTACTTGAAACGTCTGACCGTTTCCAAAATCATATCCAGTTGTTTGAGTAATTGCTTTTTGGCGTACCTTCTCATATCAACAGTAAATTTCGAAATGTTCACAGCGGTTGCGGTCATATTTTTCCAGCATCTTTCCTCCATGAAATTATAACATTGTAAAGATATATCTTGTTTCATTACTCCTGTACTGCATGAGACTTGCAACTGCGAACTGAAACAATGCCAAAACCTCCTTTCACCTTCCTACTGCATAATTAAGTTACTGCAAAAATAGATGAATCTGCTGCCACATACCTTCTTCTTGCCTTTTGCTATCTGCAAGTGAAAGTCTCTCTCTTCCATGCACATTTTCAGGTCAGGGAGGATGGGGGGCCTCTTGACTTTTGTGCCAGGGAAGGGGCCTTTGACAAGGGACTTCTTCTTCTTTGGCATATCTTTCAGTACATAAGGTTCCTCAGACACCTGTACACCCTTGTCTGTTGTGTCGTCTGATGAGTCAACAGCCAGAGACAGCTCAGGTGCAGAGTGGCTTCTGTTGAAGAGAATCAAAACAACATGTCAAAAGATGTTCTCATACATGTACAAATGTTACTAAATATAAGCCACAGCATCTTTCCATTCTTAGTATGACCAGAACAAGGAAAGCTAAGTTAGTGAAGACTACTCTGTGTCAAGATGGCCTTCTTCTTTTACTTGAGATTACAGTCTCAGAAAGTACAATCACGGAATGTTCCTTTTTAAAATCTCCTCTGCCTGGGATAATTTTGTTCAAAACTGAGCCTTGTAATGCTTATCTTTATTGACTTTACAAAGAATGTAACCATTAGTTTTAACATTACACAATAACAACTGAATACTAACACAAAACCATGAATGAAAAAAAGAAATCGTAGTAATGGTGAGGTAATACATATGTCATAAGGTTATATCCAGAAGTACATATTGTGCCCCATTTACCTTACTGCTAATAACTTAAAAGTGAGATGAGAGAAGAAGATACCTGTCCACAGGAGGCAGTCTGTGTGACGGAGCAGCAGCCATGTACAGCATCTGGTCCAGCGTCAGCTTGGCGGCTTTCGCAGCTTTGCTCTTCATCACCTCCCCCACGCTCTTCCCCGGGAACAGGCGCGACAGGATGGACAGGATCTCGTCGCTGCTAGGGTCCAGGTGCAACGACATCAGGATGTCTTCTCGTGCTCCGCGTATGTTCTGAAGGAATGGATCAAAATACAAAGTGCTCAGTTAGTACATAGTCTTACTGTTCAGCAATAAAGTTCTGTCATTTTACTTCACCATCAAGGGAGTGAAGTACTGCTTTTGGAACAACTGTCTGTCTGTGCATATTTCTGAGTGACTGTGTAGTTTCTGTTTGTTACTGATTGCTCTTTGAAGGAGTGAAGTCTGCTATCTCTGGTAGCCTTGATTTGCTATCATGATTCAATGCAAGAATGATCATATTTGATGTGATTTTGAGACTGATAAGCATTAGGTAGTAATCAAGGTTTTGACTTAGCCGATGAATATGTCAATTTTGCCTTTTCTGATTAGCAAAATGCCAACCAGGCACAAAAGAACATGAAAAGCCAGGAGAGCCCTGATCTGAAGAAAAGTTCTCACCTCCATCATGTACCTGGCCCGTGCCCTGTAGACGTAGAAACGTGCGACCTTGGGGTTGTTCTGAATGGCAAGACTGAAACGAGTCTCTGACTCCTGCAAGGTGAAGAAAGTAACATTGTCAAACAAAACTAAATCGATTTTCATCAAGAATTTCTACAAAATATGCCAATATTTTTTACATTTACATTATAATTATGACATATTTTCCTACTTTACGGAGGCTCACAGCACCATAGAGTGAATGACATACATGTATGACTTGTTTATTGGCATTGTCACAATGTTGTTGTTAGATCTGTCTGTTCAAGGGAGTAAAATTTCTTACTTTTTCAGGGAGAAATTCATGCATGCACAGTTGTTATCAATGACAGAGATAAGTTTTAAGAATTCTTGAAAACCTAATTACCTGGTAGTTCCTTTCTTCATAGTCCAGCACGCCGAACTCGCTGTGGACCACGGCTATCCTTGACCTGACCGCCCAGTCCTCAGGGTCCAGCTCCAGGGCCTGGTGATAGTCAGCCAGGGCAAAGTGGAGATCACCCTGTCTGAAGAAACAATCTGGAACAAACAAAGAAAATTTAGAAAAGCACAGAAGGAATACATCATTGCAACCTGCATGAAGGTCCAAATCTTTTGTTTATCTGCTAAGTTTGTGTCCCAAAACAGTTAAACTGACACACCAGTTTAAAATTCATTGGTAGTAAGACCAGACTGATAGATTGATCTATATCTAGCCACACCTGTGAAGCTAGTGTGTTGTATCAAAGGGCAGAGGTCATCTCTTTCTTACTTGTTGAGATGATAAAACAAACTATCTGAAACATGTTGACATAAACTTTCATTAATTCCCTCACCTCCTCTATTAATGTACAGGCCTTTCTCCCTCTTTTCTCCCTTGATAGCCTTGTTCAACAGTATTATAGCCTCGTCGTAGAACCCCTTCTGGAAACACTCCACGGCGAAGTCGTTGTATGTCAGGAGCAGTTGTCGCTGCCCCTCCATGTACGTAGGGTCCTGCTCGTTGTGGTCAGTCTTGTCCAGGGCCAGGAGGTAGTCATCGATGGCTGAGTTGAAGTCACCCAGACGACGGTGGGTGGCTCCTCTGTATTGTTAGTAGTGAAACAGGTAAGAAACATGACTACTGTAGGAAGGTTAAGGAAAAATGACTGGACTATGAATGTATCATACTATGAGACCAAGAGTTACTGGGACTATGTTCTACCCACTGTTGTCAGGTTCCTAGCCTGATTGATTCGCGCTATAGTGGCTGGCCCAGCATCTGCGGTAAGGAGCTATAAGGGCCAGCGGAGTTTGTGTTACACAAACTATCAGTTTGCTATGAGTGTCCAAAAGTCAGGCCTCTGATGAAGGGAACAAAACAGAGATCTCAGAGAGGAGATTCTGGAGGGCAAACTTAAAACTCAAAGGACACAAACCTCAGGACATGGAACTCTGGGATGGAGGGGTTAGTCTCTATCGCCATGGAGATTTTCTGCAGGGCCTCATTGCTCTTGCCATTGATGGACAGCTGACAGGCGTGGTTGTGGTAGTCCTCCGCCTTCTTCTCCAGCTTTGTGAACATAGCCTGGGCCTCAGGCTGCTCAGGATCCAGGGACAGGGCGTCCTTCACGTCATAGTAACACAGGGTAGACTGGGGGATGGAGAAGATGTATGAAAGATGATGTGTAAAACAGAGTAAAGCCTCAGCTTAAACATTAAATGAAACAAAACATACCAATTTCAAAAGTGAAATCTATTTGATAAAGGCATGTCATATGAAGCTGATCATATTGATTAAAAGAGACGAATTTGAAGTATCTTTTGCTTTCAATTACCTCTTATTACAAGGCTTAGAGGTTACAGAAAGTCAGCCCTGACTTGCATCACCATCTGCAAACACCTGCTTACCTGTTAAGCTTAGTGAGTGTTTCTCAAGCAGCATGAATGAGGAAACATTGGCTTAATACATGCACATGAGTGAGTATGGGTGAGTGATGACGTGAAAGAACCAAACAGCACTTGCAGGGTACAAACTTTGAAGGTCAGACTTATTTAGAATTGTGCTTTCATTCTGCAGTTTGAAAGGAAGGTGCTAGAGGCATTACTATATCTCAAAATGGAGAAGAGACGATGTAAGAATTTTTCTGAAGTCTTACATTTCTGAAGAGCTCGTGCAGCCTTGCTCTCATGACGTACAGATCAGCGTTGTCACGTTCCTCCTCCAGTCTTTGATTGACGAGTGCCAGACACTCCCCATAGCGATGCAGGGCAGCCAGACATGCAACACTGTCATGGAGGTAGCAGTAAGGATCATAATCAACAAAAAGCTAAGAAAAACTGTTCAAAATTTACAGAGTTCAAGATGTCAAAACTTTAAGGCTATTCCATTTGAAACGTTTGGGAGGAGGCAGTAAGTAAACTTTTTACCATCATCTCCTTCTATCCCCTGAAGACCCCATTTCGTCGAGCCGAAATCAAGGCACTAAAATGTGAATGTTGTCCAAACTATAATTTTGTCTTGCTAGATAGGAATGAACACATTTTGTTTGTACCTTCTGGTGTGGTACCCTATGACATCTGGTCTTATCTCAGCCGCTCTAGTGAAAGATTCCAGAGCCTCTGCATACAACTGTTGGTCGAAAAATGTCTGACCCTGAAAAAATACAAACAAGGAAATACAACAACATTAGTTTACTGTGATATAGTGTATTCAAATCCAAAACAGAACATTTGATGGGAATCTGCTATAGTTCTGGGAGACATGTACACAAGCTTACCTGGAAGTAGTAAATAAAGGCAAGCCTGGAGTACAGCTCCGAAGAGTTGATTCGGATGGTGCACGCCTTCTTGTAGTTCAAGATGGCAGACTGGAAGTCGCACATCCATAAGTAGATTTCACCCCGCTGAACGTAAGCATCGGCGTCCTGTGGTCGGAGGTTGATGGCCTTGGAAAACGCCACAAGAGCGTCTTCAAACTTCCCATCTTTGGCACACTGGATTCCCCTGTAGTAACTGAAAGGATGAAAATTTAAGATTGAGTTCTGAAAGGTGCTAAAACCACCTGTTATGTCTTACATGAACATGTGTGTAGCACCATTGTGACATGCAAGTTGATTTTAATAAACTGAAACTGATGAGTGATTGCTTGGAATAGGCTTTGTCATTAGAAAAAGATCATCCTGAGCAGCTCATGTAATTGGGTAGTTTAAATCGTGATAGACCTCGATGGGAAGTGATGTTTTTGAGGTGATTTAAACTAATCTCTAAGCAGATCTATCGGTGGCAAGGCAGTATCCAAAGGGCCAACCAATATCCATTAAGTGGCCTTGCCACTGATAGATCTGCTTTGAGATTAGTTTAAATCACCTCAAAAACATCACTTCCCATCAAGGTCTATCAGTGACTGCAAGGGAAAAGATGAATTTCTTCAATGTCTTTCAGTGCAGAGAGCAAAATGTAACCCTGGCAGTTATAAACTTACTGCTCTAGAGACTTGGTCCCGATGACATCTCCGAACGGTTGCTTGGACAGGTGCCCCCACATGCCCAGCACCCCCTCCCCCATCTGATGGTGCTGTCTCCCCATGGCCTCCTGTATCGTCTCCTCACTCACAGCTGTGGTGAACACCTCCGACGGCTCAGGCGAAACATAGTGCTGAAAACAGAAATGAATAGGTCAATTCTTTATTACAAGAGAAGCTGAACAGTTTGCCATTTGTTATAAAAACCTCTGACAAGGATTTTAAAGCTAAACCAATCTTCAAATAATCATTAATATGAGAATACTTAGGTTTACACTAAATTTTATTAAACACAAGTACAAAAGATTCCTGTAGTAATTTTATTGTATTGTAACAGCCCATCATACTAAACACATGGGCAGGCTATTTCTTTAAAAGTTATCATCAAAGTGACACCCCATACATGGATGCAAAATAAGGTTGTGGTGTAAACATATAAAGCAAGCTGTCATTTCTTACAACTACAGTCAAACCTGTCTATAGCGGTCACTCAAGGGACTGGCGAAAACTGGCCGCTATGGACAGGTGGCCGCTATGGAGAAAAGGTCGATTAATTGACCTCAGTTTTCAGTACCAACTGAGATGCATTTATTCACCGTACAGTACACATGTAAACATTGCATAGGTAAGTCACATTTTAGGTCGGTCTTTTGATGGCTTTTTTGTTTTCAGGAAATTGCAATAGCCCAAATTTTACATCATATTAATGTTATTTATATTTATTTTGAAGCTTTTGTTAAATTAATTATCCTCAGTGATACTTTGCAGCAAAATAAATTTAGCACGTTATACCTCCGTAACAGTGGTGTCTTCCGTTGACCTTAGTGCTGCTCACTATCAGCGCCATTTTGCAAATCGCGCGAAAGCCCGAAGCACGTTTTGGACACAATTTTGGATGAATTTTCCGGGGAAAACAGAAATTGGGCCGACATTCAAACATTTTGCGAACTTACCGCATCAGGTACATGTGCGGTATGTATTTTTCAAAAAGCTGCAGTAATATTTGTCCAGTCGAAATGCACAGACATGGACATTTTTGCCACATCATGTCCAAACGCAAGCCATGTGAAGAAATTTATGCTTGACTTCGCGTCAAACCATGGATTTTCTAACAAAGATAAAACATTCTGGTTTTCTTTATTATTATCCTATCCAGTTGAGTCCACATAAATTTGATAACGGCGTGAAAAAATGAAGATTTTGAACCCGGCGTGCGGTGGCGATGCGGCTTCTACCGGCGCGCCGGGACCGTTATCGGCGGTGTTACTGTACTCGCGGGACCGAAAATCGTCTGGCCAAGACCGCGTTGGACAGGTGGCCGCTATAGCCTAATTCTTAATGCTTTTGTCAATGGGAAAAATCCAAGGGACCGACAAAAAGTGACCACTATGGGCAGGTGGCCGCTATGCAAAGGTGACCGCTAATACAGGTTTGACTGTATATCCATTATGCTGACTATGTGAAAATAAACCAATTAAGGCTGCTAAACTTGGAAGAAAGAAAGCAAGCAAATTCAGTCCTTAAGAAACTGTGACAAACCTTATCCTCAGTTATCTCTTCCTCTTCATCAATGCCCTCTCCACTCAGATCAAACTTCTTGGCATCTTGACTGTCCAGGGCCGCCCGTTCGCTTTCCCTGGACGACAACATTTCTGAGCTTCTTCTGAGCTGCCGACTCATTCCTTCACTCAGGGCAGGGGTTGTGGCAACCTCTGGGGTGGGGATTTTGTAGTCTTGTATGATGTCTGGGGTGGGGGTGGGGACGTAGGGCCTCATGTCAAAAGGAGTCACTGAGAAAAAGCTGCTCTCCGTCATGGCCGACTCTGCTCGACCAGTTTGGGGATCATCTGGTAATGCCGTGTCCAAACCAGACTCCAGTCGAGGGCTGACACTTTGCATGGGAATGGGTATGCTACTCTGAGATGGGGAGAGAAAAATGTTTGCATCGCCAGTCTGTGGCCGTGACTGGTCGTCAGCTCCGCTTATGAGTTCTTCGCTACCAACCGTTGTTGGGGACACTGATTTTTCAGGTTCGCCTGCTTCTTTCTGTTCATTTCCACCCGTCTGTGGTCTTTGAGTTTGAGATTCCTCTGATTGAGCATCAGTTTTTCTCTCCTCTGTGATACTAGTATCAGCCTGGGAGTTTACCTTCATATCATCCGAGTGTGCTTCTGGTTTTACAGACTCAGGCTGACTTTCAGCTTCTTTTGCTGTGGCATTTTCACTTGTGACTGCTGTAGTTTCTTTTTCAACATCTGATTGACCTTCAGTACTTGTCGTTTGCTGTTCAGATGGTGCCTGCCCTTCCACAGTACCTGGCCCTCTTGCAGAGTCTAAATGTTCAGAAATGGTTTTACTAATGGTTTGACTTATGGCTTGTTCAACCTCTTCTTGGTCCTTTGGGTGTCCAGATTCCTCTTCCTGTTTAACTGGGATCTCTTGAGTGGCCATTTCTTCTTTTGCTGCATTGTCATCATTTGTCTCCGCTACAATTTCATCTCTGGTTTTAGCAGTCTCATCCACTTTGTCTGCACTGTCAGTTCTTTCTACATTGGCAACATTACCTTGATCTGTTTCTTCAATACTAATTTCTTCAGCTGATTTACCTCCATCTGTATCAACTGTTATATTCTGTTTTTCACCAGCTTCATTTTCGTTTGCTGCACTGCTTATTTGTTCACCAGTGTCTGTATCTTTTGTCTGTTCTGTGTCCTGAGAGATGCCTTCTTCTTGTTTTTCCTCTCCATGTTCCTCTACCTTTGGAGAGTCTATTTCAGAAGTTGTCATACCTTCTGCAGGTATGGGAGACGGCATTGTCTCTTTGACCTGTTCCTCAACTGCAGCTTCTGGTGGTGAAACAGCAGTTTGTGAATCATTGGTTGTGGATGTTTCTTTCGCTTCAGCGTCATCATTTCTGGGCACTGCAGAATTTTCTGTGATTGTGTCATCCTCCTTGCTTTTAGTTTCAACCTCGGCAGCTACGTCTGTACCTCTTTCATTGTTCTCTTGAGCCTGATGGCTGCTGTCATCACTCTCTTTTCCATCAGTGGGTGTACCTCCATCATCTGCACCATTTACATTGTCAGAAGAAGACATGGCTCTTTCTGACAACTAGTTATTGATTCCTTGATGTTTTGGTGTAGGATCTTTTATCACCCAAGACTGATCTCATGATCACAGGGTAAGCAACACTGAAAGAATAAGATTTGCAGACAATTTACACCTCAGATCATTGTTCATACACACTTCATTTCATGTTGGACTGTAACTCACAATCTTGCTGGCATGTAACCAGTGAAGTTATAACTCATGTATTTGAGTAGAAACAACCTATGGATCATGAATTATCTCATCACATATGATACATTTTGGTGCAGAACTTTAAATCTTTGCATCCCAAACTGGATAGGTTAACTTCTAGAAGAAAGCACTGGTTGAAAGGTTGAAGAGTTTGAGAGATCCCAATAGTGTCATAACTGTATCTGGTAATACACACTTCTGAATAAGCTTCCATGACAGACATACCGAGCATAGAAACTGCTATATAACGTGAAGCAACAAGTACCACCCCCTCCCACCCTAACCCCAATATACAGCGAGATTAGTGTCACAGTAACATTTTTAACGGAAAATTTACGTCTGGTTTCTCCATTTTGTACCTTATGTGATATTCGACAACTCTATGATGACTCAATTAAAAGACATGATAGCTCATTGGCGGAAAAATCAAAGACGATGGTTGAGAAATACCTTGTAACTTTTGTCAATTTGGTTCGAAACCTACCGGTTTGTGTACTTTCGCCATGGTGAAGTGAATGATCAAAACAGACTGCTGTAGGTGGCTATACGTTTATATCTTTAAAGCCTGAGTCATTATCTAAAATCTGCTTCAAATGAAGCATTCAAAATAGTCATATTGACACATTTTGTATTTTGATCTATACAGTTTTAAGTTTAGACTTATCAATGCTAATATGAATTACTATTCTACAAGTATTTGTCATAAAATAATATGCGTTTCTTAGGCACTCACTTAGCTGTACTAAGGCTACCTATAAACACTTGTTTCTAAACTGGACTCTGATTGGTCGATAGCCGAAGCGACCAAAGTTGGAACCAATGAAAGGTGAGCTTTGATTTTTTTGGAATGTTGCCAATCGTCAGGTAATCTTTCAATAATGGCGGCCGAAGAACTTTGGACCGAGCGACTGTCCCGAGTAAGTCCTGCAACAATGCGGTGAAACTCCCACAAACAATAGTTATTTTGGCCCACATTCCGTCCAGTAGAATCAATGGAAGCCGAAGAGGATGGTTACGCCGAGGGAAGATCGTCGGCAGCGAGACGGGTAAGTTGTGAGAAAAGTTACGACTGACCTTTGCGCTCTGATCGGACGTGCATTTCGTTGAAACTTCGCCAAATTTCTGCTCGCACAAGGACGGCGATTGAATCGCATTTTCTCGTTTTAAATCTCTCTTTCCTTTAACTACAAACATCCGCGACACCCTATGTTTTAGGGCTTACGTTACAAATTTAAAGCTAGAGACCTCCGCGAAGGACGGTAAAATGGCTAGCTTGCGTGGTTTGAATTTTCGTGGCGGTCTGTGTTCCAGTAGTGGGACGGGCTGTGATGGGCGCTGGACACGGCCGAGGTATCATATAACACCACAAGAAGCCCCATGCCACGTATGCATGCCCTAAAAAAGCACGTTCTGTACGATCCATCCCACGTACAACCGTAATATTTGCACCGTAGTTCAGCTGCATTGTATGCCAAGTGTTTTGTGCCGAGTGTTTATTTTCGTTTAGTGCTATTCTTGAAAGAGTCCTGGGGATATGGTTGACTTCCTATGAACACTGGGCAGGATTCCTCTTTTTTTCCCGCTCAAACTGACCACATGACCGCTCCTGACCGGCCTGAGCTGCTGAGGAATGCAGGCTTGACCCTCAGGGAGTAGTAGCCACTCCCCCTGGACCTAGAACCCTGCAGTGGTTCCCCATATGTGACCATCAGCACCTTGGCTGGGGTAACGTCCTTGGCAAGATGCCAGCGACAAAGTTCAGGTTCAGAAGTTTGACATGGGATTTATCCCCGATTTAAAGCTTAGTAGAGAGTGGCAGGATGCCTATTAAACTATGTGGAATTATTTTAGTTGCAAGCTTGTGATTGCATACATGTATACTTTACACACGATTCCTTGAAAATAAAACATTATTTTTGGTCAATTTTGCATAGATTTGCCCATACAATGAACTGGTGCTGCCCTCCAATGTAAATTAACTCAAAAGGCATTCTCCCAGTAATCTTAAAACAAGGTTAGATGATACATAAAAGCAAGATGGTTGGTACCTGCATCTTGCATTTATGACTCAGGCATGCATGTAATTCAGGCAGTTTGCTGGTATTGAAACACTTTGCATGTTTGCATCCTTATGAAATCTTAAATACATAACTGGTAAATCTGAAGACATTGGACACCAAATTGAAATCCTTTGATTGTTGATCATGGGGACACACACAGTACCAAGGAGGTAAGCCTGACAGTATACAGGAGGTATTTGAAGCCAGCCAAAAAGAATGTGGCTGTATGCCTGGATACAGGACTACAACAAAGCTGCATACCAAGACACGCCCATCCCTGTTCCCTAACAATGAGAAGGGAGCCCCAAGGGAAGAGAATTTCTTTACCTGGTTGAGGCAGGTCGTTGGGCAAGGTCCCTTCTTTACAATATGAGGTCACTCCGCTGCGTCGTTTACAACAGTTTACTTTAATTTGTTAGTGATAAGGTTTGACAAATACAGGTCAAAAGTGTTCATGCAACAATGATAAAATGCATGTCACACAACATATTGTATCTGTATAGCCAGTATAACCGCCTTTTGGCGTAACACACCAGCTTCACAGGCACGCCGCGCGGCAGCAGCTGGTTTGGGTATATATCGGCCAGTTAGGATGTTACCATTCTACTATGGTTCTCAGAAAAGACAACTTTTTGAACACATGAAATTCAATCATTGGTTGATAACTCTGGCATGTTGTATTTAATTTATGCATTAGGAGCTTGAATAAAAACATAAACTGTTTGCCTGAAACAAGTGTCGGTCATGCTTTGCAAAGTTTCTACAGATTGGTAGGTTGAACAAAGGTAGTTTTCCTATTGAGGCCTTGTTGGGTCACCCTCTTGGTGTATGGTTGAATCCTTCTCTTTCTATCTATGCATCTGGATCTCATAAGCAGCAGGAGAGCTGATCTCCTGTCCATGCCAGCTCCCATTGTGTCACCACCCAGTGCAGACCTGCATCTCAGGCACACCCCCTTTCTAAACAAGGTTGGGTGGCATGGAGGAAGAGGAGACCTTGGAGCTCAGAAGTGGTGAGACAGTCAGGTAAAAGATGGGATAAGAAAGTATGCAAGGGTTTGGATAAAATTGATCACTGTGCAATAATTGTGGTCGAAGTTTGTGCTGTGCTGATTTTTGTCAGCCGAATTTGCATACTGACTGATGGAAACAATCATGGAAAAATCTGGGTGGGCCAGTTAATCGGGATGCCCCATAGGTATCGGGTATCCCCATGTGTCCTGCCCACATTTGATTGTCTTTTGTCTTACATTTGGGGATAGAGCAACTATTATGGCATACCTAGATTTCTGTCTTTCTGTGACATGAGGGTTATGGAATATGGTTAGATTTGATTTACAAGTTGGAACTCAAGCTTCCCATGAAAATTTATAAGTTAACTCACCAATCTTGTAACTTTTGCGAAACAAGAAGAAGTACTCAAACTATCCAGTTTACAAACAGGGTGATGTTCAATCATAGCCTAGCTTGTGTTGTGCAGGTAAAATACCATGGCATGAGTGGTTCAGGAAATGACTTGGCCAGTGAAATGTAATTACATGCAATTTACAGGCATTTATTTGGACAGGTTCAGAATGACATTTTGAAGAAATGGCCAAGCAGTTTCTTCTTGGCTACCCATTATAAAGTAATTGAAATACATTTTATGTGGCTAACAAAAGCTGCAAGCCATTTTTTAAAGTCATGCATACCTGTTGGCGGTCTCAACACCACTCAAACAAAGCCACGCCCACTCCCTGATTTTCCCGCCTTTTTTTCCACCCTGATAATGACAGGTGATAAGACAGGGGTTTGCCATCATTGCGTACAAAGGCTTTAATAGATGTTTAACAAAGTCTGTTTGTCTTGGAGATAACTGGGGAAAGACTCAAAAGAGCTTCTCAGGACCATGTTTACAGAACAAAATCTGCTAACAGTTGGGGCCAGTTTAGAACTCCAGTAATTCGACCTGTGTGGAAAACGCTCATCATTTTTCCAGCTCATTGAGTTAACACAGCACAATGCTGACCTGTAAATACATCAGAAACATCAGACGATTTGCCCTCAACTTGGGTTCAAACCCGGCTTCACCGCTAATCCCTTCAGCCCGAGTACCTCTTAGCTTCCAATTAGCACGGTAACAAAATTAATGTGTGCTTTATCGGAGTGTCTACTTGAAATAAGTTCTTACCAACGAGACATGACTGGTTGCTTCCTGCCTGTGTGTTTTGGTTCAAGGGTCGGAGCAATGAAAATATCAGAAAATCCTTTCCTTTTGCGGGGGAGTGGCATGTTTGCAATGATCTTTTCATGGTTGAGAAGCAGCAAGGAATGCAGCTGAACTGGGGAGAGAGGGGGAATCCAGGTAAAAAGTCATATCTGGACTGGAGGCTAACTCCTTATCAGTGGTTCGGGAGGACTAACACCTTTGATGCCATCCACCTGTTGGAATGGATGTGTGCTCAGGACTGTTCAAACAGAGGAACCCAAACACCGGTATGCGATTGGGGGGCCTCGATAAAAGTTGGTTCCGCGTCTTTACCGTGTGAGGAAACGAGAATGCAGCTCTTTCATTGCCAGCAAGCGTGGCCATCACCCGACCCGGTTCCATTGGTCGGAGCGAATGGTTCGGACAAACACGGGAGTGCCCGGCCGCCATTCATCGGACCCTGCCCGTAGTACCTAGCGCGGGTTTTTACTTTCAGGCAAAGAAAAGGCCAAAGTCAATCTAATCATGCCATTCCGGCGTGGCCCCCTTTGTTTGAGGGCGGGGCTTGGTTGGTCAAACCTGCCCCGGCATTGTTTCGTACTTTGTTGCCCCAGCTACTGTCATCATAGCTGGGAACGTGTTGGCTCTAGTGAATGGGCCAGCAGGATTGGCAAGATGGCAGTCAGGAGGGAAGGGCTGACCAAGAGATTTGTGTAAAGGGTGCAGGAATTCCCGGGGGACGTCTTGTCCTGGTGCCTCCCACAGGACCACGCTATGTTCAGATATGCCTACCCAGATCAGCTGAGCTTCAGTAAGGATAGCCATGCACAGCGCCACACAACGTGCAGGGTGGGTGTTATTATGTAAATACTACTTATAAAGCGATCAAGCAAAGTGTTGCTCCTTCAGATCAAGGAGAATAATGTACTGGCCCTCCCCTTAAACTGTTCCATGATGTTAAACACATGCGTTTTTAAAGGAAGCACCATGGTAATGTGAGTCTTTTGCCTTGCCTTCTGCTTTTTCTCTCCTTAGCATGGCTTTGGTTTCGTTCCCATGCTTGTTAATCAGAAATCACACATTTCGTGTTACATGTAGACTGTAAAAATCTCTCAGAATGGAGAAGTTATTCATTTGAACCTTGTGAATAGTTTCATCAGGCATGTCATATGAAGTAACTGCGCCCAAAGAGTGTATGGAGATCATTGTCAGTATAGTAGTGGCTGAAAAATTTTCAAAGAAAGAGGGAAGAATTACTAGAGCTGAATTACTAGAGCTGAAGACGAGAAAATGTCAGTCAGTCTCTGATTGTACTGCAATCTGCGGTCCTAAAGCCCAACTCGCTAACAGTTGTACTTTGTGAACACACCATGTTTCTCTTACTATAGGCCAGGAGTAGCAGTTGCTAGCATAGTAATTTAGCCCTCAACCGCTGCTGACCTTTGGCACAATAGATGGGTAGCCCGATAAACCCCATTGTTTCCCCACCTTGCTTCACAGGCTCAAATGAAAGAGGCCACGCAAATCCTACCAGTCATTTTCAGCTATCCAAACATATCAGCGTCCCAAGGACGCTTCATTCCAACGTCACTATATTTCAAGTCATACCATACCATACATTACCATACCATACCATACATTGCCGCTGCTTAGTTACAACATAAGTCTCTTTGTTGTGTGTGGAGGAATTTGCCCTGTCCCCCTTCTTTCTGTGATCCTCATTAGAAGGGGATATTTCCCCATGGGTTTCTCTCTTTCCTGAAAGAAAATCCTTGTGAGGGAACTGTGTTGGCCCTGGCACAGTAGGGGAGGGCACTGCGCAGTGGCTCACACACAAGGATTCTATTTGCCCTTTAATGAAAACTCTGGTGTTGCAAAGTTCCCAATAAATTAGGTTTTTCGGAAAGGATTTCCAGAAGGATAAATTTCAAATAGGGTGTCCAGAGCTGTGTAGCTAGTCATTCACAACGGAAGAGAGTACACCAGTCCAAAACAGTATATTCGGTATCAAGGCTGCACCTACAAAATCTTCAAACTCAAAGTATGCATAGGTTTGGCAACATTTGTACTTCCCTTCAATGTTTATGGCATGTCTTAAGCTGAACCCTGTGTGACTGTCAACAAATAGAATTTCTCCTTTTAGTGCTCTTTACTTTTTTCCACTGTCAAGTGCTTCAATAAAACCCTCTTGTACCAGGACTCTTGAATCGGGATTCACCCAGACACGGGATTGATCCAATTGGGATTCACCCAGAAACAGGACTGATCCAGTCGGGATTCACCCAGACACGGGATTGATCCAGATTGGTGAATCCTTTGCGGAATCAAGCCTGTGCCTGGGTGAATCCCGATTCACAAATCCTGGTATGGACAGGGTACTGTAAATGCAGAAATGTTCGCGGTGGTTTTATGGTGGCAGTTTTCCTGGTGACTGTTTCACTGCGAATTTAAAACCACCGTGAACATTTTTGTCCAATACTGAAGCAGTATGTAACTAAAGCGTTGCCGCAAACTTAAAACCACCGCCAACACTCGCCCTAGCGCAAAATAAAAACCATGCGAACTTAAATGCATTTACAGTATTACAAAGGCTACTGAAGCCATACATCTGCTTGGCACACCAGCACATATTGATCTGGCTCAGAACAGACCCCAGAACTAAAGTGGGTATTCATTTGGGGTGGACCCAGAGGAAAGGTCACATTCCATGGGATAGGCTTCACCACATGGGCTTACCCTTGGTGGGGTTAGTGGGGTTTACAATGCAGCCAAATATCAGCAGTACTTGCTTTACTGCTGAAGGAGCTTTTATGGAGAAAATAGTAGAGATAGGAATCCCCAGGGTTAAGCTCTTTTCTTCAGTTGCCTGTAGAAGAGAAGTAAATTATGAATTTGTCCTTACACCTTTTGACAGCACTCTATGGGGGATTGGTGGGAGAAGGTATCAGGTAACTCAGGTTATTAGTGGTGTCTCAGCTATTTAGCCAAAGCAGTGGGTGTGCCCTACTTTCTGTTCAAAGGACTTGGGAAGGTGTAGCGAATAGACCTATTTGAAGAAATAATTATTAACAGTGAGTGTCACATTATGGTGGCTGTGTAGATAAGAAGATAAATAAAGAAATTTTTATCACTTGGAATTTTGAGAAATTTGTTGCAATACATTGTCTTTCTTATAGTAATGTGTAATTATCTAATAAGGTCTAGGGCTCTAGGACAAAGTGGAATGCCATTATACAAATAAAGGTCATCTGTCTGGTGTGCTACAAATATAACACGTCTGACAATCATTATATAGAGATTTGATGGTGTCATTTATATGTCCCCGGCCCACAAATGTCAAATGTGGTTTCGTAAAGGAATCCAAATTTAGTGTCAGTTAAAGGCTATCAGACTCTGAGTGGATCTCATGAATATTTATTAATTTTCTATTGAAATTGCTTTTGCTATCGTCCGTAATGTCCTGTATTGTGATAGCTTACACAGTGCGTAAAATGCATTGTTCTAGGTTTGAATAATATATGTGGCCTGCTTGTAAATTATAAAGGAGTTACCACAGAGTTTTCATGCATTGGTAGTTCTGGCACTCCATGGTTTCAACCAGGGATTCCATCACTTGTACATCGGTCCCTTTATTGGCTAATTGATATGATCGCAGTTGAATACAACAGTGTCACTTGTGCGCAGGGCTGTCTGATTTTGGCCATTTGAGCTCTTTGTATGTAGCGCAACATTAACCTTAAAAGTCGGACTTGTGGTTGCTAATCACGGAAAGTACATGCAAAATGTATTTGCAAGGCAAGAGATATCACTTCCACACTGCAACCTATGCCTGCAAGACTTATTCTATACCACAGGTAAAGCGTATTTGGTATCCGTCATAGAAGAGTTTAGCATTGACTTTATCTAACAAGCAAGATAGATGTTGGTTAATTGTACATGTACTTTTTTGTTGTGCTCCTCCTAAGAAACATTTTGAAGACGAAGGGTTTTATTCATGTTCCTTCAGGACTGGATGCGGGCATCCGGTGCTTCCCTCTCACGGCTGGACCAGGTCCGACCCAACGTATACACCATGGGGGCTCAGGACCCGAGATCGCTACGGGCGGGGAGTGCGAGAAGGCGACGGTCCTCCGGTAGGCAACCTGGCAGCACGCCGTACCAGCAGATCGACACTGAGCCACCCCTGGCTTTAGTCACCTATCAGAAGACTGCATGGTAAGATAACAGAGATTTCCTCTATCTGTTGTGTCTTGTTCACATGAAATTGACACTATCATTGTTTTTATTGTTTTTATCGGTGAAAGGCATCCAACATATTCTTGACATTAGGTTAATTGAGCTTTTTGTGAAGAAATTCGACCAGACTTAGTTACAGGTTAACTATGAAAATAAGAAGTATGATTTCCCTAGAACCACCTGTAATGGTTTCAGCTCTCTACTTCTGAACAGTCTAAATCAATCCATACTACACAAGAATTCATTAGTGATTGTTTCTGTGATAGTTTGGACCTGTGTATCAGTTTGTAGTTCAAGCAATTGGCTAGTTTCCCCATGGTGTGTTTTGTCAGCCCCATTCATTAAGCACACATCATCTCTGCATGATCGTTCGATAGTGCCGCAGGTACATGTACGTGTTAACCTGGCGTGTTTACCTTTTGGTTAGAAGTGAGGTGCCGCGCAAACACTTCCTTGCAACTGTCACCCCCTTGTGCAAACGGTCACTCCCCCCAGTCTTTGCTTACTGTCAGGGACTCTCCAAAAGATGGTGTTAAATTTTGACTAGCCCCTCCCCTTGTGGGAATATTGTGATAGGCAAATGTCCAGGAAAGCTAACGTATTGGACAGGTGGGTTGTTAGATTGTGACAAAGGCATGAATGGGTGGCGTTGACACATCTCCTAACGTCTGCTTGTACAGGGGGAGCCAGACTTCCATCCCCGAGTTGATCAGACAACAGAGCGAGAGACAGCGGCCGCTGAGTGGGCGGCGGCCATGGAGTGGGAGGGGGGTGCCACCTTCTCCGCAACGGAAGGAAAGCCGGGAACAACCACCACCGAGGGCACCTGGGGGACTGATAGCAGGTATGCCAAGTCTCTATCTCTTCTGGATTTTTACCAAAATTGTGTGCACAGCTTTACAAGTCAAATCACGCTTCTTCTTTTTGTTTGTTTTGTCACTTTGATGTACAGATAGTTGCTTTTTTGTGAGATGGGTCAAAGAGGCTCCTCTCTTCCTTTCCATTCTTGCTTTATTTGTATGCTGGAGAGTCTTGGCACCCATCTTGTATTTATAATCACTCAGTTGTATGGCAAGAGGGGTGTTCAAGTGCCTCTCAGCTGAAAGGTGTAGCCTAAGTGTTACTAAGACAGAGAGGTTCACTACCTGAAGGCTCCCCCCAAACTCCCATCCGGGCCTCTTGTAGCCCACTATGAACACTTGAAGGTTTCAACAGTTCAAACTTTCACATACCTGACTTTGTGCCCTGCCTGGCACTTCTACAACTGGTGAAAGCCAATTGTTCATAGTCATACTAGCAATGTGGGCTGGAAATTTTTAGGGGTTGGGCCTGGTGGGGTTTGTCAAGATTTGCTGCAAGGCCAAGGAAATTAGAAGTTAGTGTAAATTGATTTAGATTTGTGGCAACCAAATTTTGCAGCACCCAAATTTTGCAGCACCCAAATTTTGCAGCACTGTAAAAATCAAGGACTCACAGTTCACTTCATTTTCAATAGATTCCTTAGAACTATGCATCACAAGGTGCTAAAGTGAATGATTTCTCCTATAAGATAAGTCCTTCTCCAGTCTGATTGGCTATAGATTTATCTACCTTATCATGTATTAAAAGATAAACCTACTGAAGGAATACAATTCCTTATCTTCAAACTGGACTTTGCTTTCCTGTATATTTATTGTCTCCAAGGACAACAGGATAGACATGTACCAATTTGAGAACATTTTTTCTGTGCATCTTCAGTGCTCGGAGAGAAGTACTCCCCTTCAGAGCGTCCTCCAAGTGGAGTAGCTACGCACAACACGTCCACGTGGGTGGGACCCAAAAGCAGTCGTGGCGCGAAAGATGAAGATGCGGAAGACACGGACCGCATCATCCAAGAGATCCTCGACAGCCAAGACCAGACTGATAAGTCTCTTGGTGAGTTTTGTGGAGACTTAGATGAACAAAAAAACTGTTTCCTACTTGAAAGTAAGGCCTTACTAGACTTAGTAGAATGTCTAAAGAAAATTGATACATTAAGGAATTCGGTTTGCAGACTATCATCATTTAAATGTCTATATTTTATAGTTTTTCTTTCATCCTGACTTACAATATAGCCAGTGCAAATCTGGAAGAAGTAGCCCAAAACAGGAGATATGTTTGAGAAATTTTCTTAAGGGAAGCATTCCCCAAGTCTTGCTTGCACCAAATCTCTATTTACATTGTCATTGTGCTCAGTCCAGAATGCCTGACCACCATACATCATGTGTACACTGTAGAATACATTACTAATTCATCAAGGTGTTGTCTGAATACAAGCAAACAAAGCCTCGGGTTAGCATCAGAAAGAGGCAGATTTTCCTCAGGAAATGCGGAATCATAAGACTCTAGGCATGCGGAGAAGCGATCAGTGTGCAATTAAGTAGGATTATGCGCCAGGTGACTCCAGTTGTCTTAAAACAAACGCTGGTCATCAAGCCGTGCCCCTGGCTGTGTTTGTCCTGCAGCTAAGATGACAAGGCTGTATGGAGAGAGCCAGCCACCGCCCCCTCCCAGGGGCTCACCTGACCTGGAGCAGATGATCAAAGACCTGCCCTCCCAGTCAGACCAACATCAGGGCAGCCCACAGCAGGATGGTGCGGAGGGTCAGCAGGAACCTGCAACTGTAAGTACTCCAAATAGTACTCAAATCTAGTGCAGTGTCTTTGAAGGTTGTTGCATAGTCAATTTTCCGTGTTGTAAAACTGAAAGCTAGTGGAAAGAAAGGTGTGCAAAAGATCTGCAAGTCATCCTTGTTAGTACAGGAAATCTGGATTACACAGCGCTACCGTAAAATTAAGTCCCCGCGAAAATAAACGAATTTACAGTACCCAAAACATCTACCTACTCCTCATCCTGGAGAGTACATTTTTTCAGCCCACAAATTTTAGTCAATGGACAGCTGTGTTGGTAAATGTAACCCTGCTGTAGTGGGCTCTCAAAATGCCTGTTCTCAAATCTAATTGTGTTGCATTCCCTGAATTTTTGTGTCAGAAAAGTTAGGGTTAGTTTGGAGTATTTTGGACACAGGACAGCAAAGTTATCCTTCTTTTTGAAGGACATAAGTAGTGACACGACTACTGTAACGTCACAAATTTTTCGCCAAATAGCTAAGGGCCAAGTAGTAAGGAATGTGGTAGATCCACTGTAAGTTCTCAAATGTTTGTGCACAGGAGGCAAGTGGGAGTCTTCAAACAACCTGTTGAGAAATTTTTTGTGTCAAGAGATAGAGTTAAGGACCTGTAGACAGAACTGTTGATAAAACCACCCTTAATGCTTAGAAACTAGCATGGAGTTGGATCCAGATGAAGTCAGCAAGGCAGATGAATTAGTTGTGAAAACTGAAGTCATTCTAGTGGATTAATTGTTGCATATATTACTACTGGATTGGATTAAGCTAAATCTTAACTGTAAACATATTGTATGTTTGAATTTCAAATGTCAGGGAGCTTAAAGAAAAAGAAAGCAGAAAAGTACAACATTTCATTATGATTGAGCATGGTTTATCTCTGCTTTGCAACAAAGTTATCCCGTTGGATTGGCCTACCTACCTGTAACGTAGGCAGCTGAGATGTTAGATGTATAGTATCTCACTGACTAAACATGATTTGATTTTTACCCTTTTGCAAGTTGTAAGTTAGCTGGAAGTGTGCACAGGTTCATTAGACTGAAGGATTTGCCCAGATAGTGAGATTTTCTAAGGATATAAGGGGGATTACTTGAGGGTTTGCTCAGCGAGTGCATGGTTGAGTGGTTCAATCCATCAGCTTGTTTAATAGTACAACAGGGAACGCCCACCTCAAGAATTCCGGCCTTTTGTTGGCAGAGCCTCGTGTTGACCAGTCGGCCATTGTGGCCAGCCGACCTTTGCTACACCTTTCTGGCCACTTCCAGATCTCTTTTTCTCGTAACAGATTGGTCTTTAATCTTATTATGTTTGATGCTCACGCAAAATTTTTGCCAACCCGTAAACATAAAGCCTCTGTAGTTGTAGCCTAATAATTCAGTAGACTTTTTTATGCACAGGTAGAAAATGTGTATTGCATTTTGCATACTTGTAGCCATTTTGTACTTCATCTCCGACAGTTTTGTTAGCATGGGAAGTGTTATAGTCTTTTCTGATGTAATCCACCTATATCTGATTACATTACCAAGGAAACAGGCTATTGTATTCATTTGTAACTGAAAAATTCCCAGGGGCTGTGAGGGGTCTTTTGTTGTTCTGGTTGGTTCTCATGAGATGGCCCAGAAACTACCTGTTTTCTGTTCGGTCCGCAATCCGATTTTAGTCTTGATAGCAAGCAACATGTAAGGATAATTTCTCTGTACCACAGAAGCATTCATTGTAAGAAATCTGTAAGATGAACCAAAATGTTTGCAATTCTTTTCAAACCTGTTAACTTTTATGAAGATGTTTAGCTTCTTGTACAAGTCTTTTTAACAAAATGTAGTTGTGCAAGTTATTTTAGTAATATTTGTCCCCCTATGATTTTTGATGGTTTGTTTCAATGGTCGGTTTTCCTCTCACCAGGAAATCTTGGTGCGACAGGCGCCGGTACCCCCGACCGTACCGCTGTTACGGAGACCCGCCCCCGAACCTATCCGCTTCGCCATTCCTACAGGAGATGACGATGAAGGGAATGAAGAGGATAGCGACGAGGAACTCAAAAGGTGACATGATAGAACTGCAGATTGTGAAAGAGTTGTAGACGTGCTCTTGATTTTTTTCAACTTACAGAACAAGTTGCATGTCGAGGTGTATAGAAGTACAGTATTTGCCAATATCCCAGTTGTAGTTGATGCATGTATTCTTTAAAGAACTAGTAAGATTTTTAATCTTAGTCAAGTTGTCAGTCACAGAGCCATTATTCATGCTGTTTGTACATGATACAGTTATTTCACTGGTTTGTCTTTTTAGTAGTGCATTTTATTTGGTAAATGGATTGCACAAGGCAGGAAATTTCCATTCAGGTTGGCAAAAATCGCTGAGTAGTCTGCAAACAGTTCCCACCCTAGATTAACAGATTAATCAGGAACTAATTAATGAAGTTAATTTGCATACCCAATTAACAGCTTCCTCTGGGAAAACTTCCTGCAAACACAGCGTTAATCTCTGTGATTGTGAGATAGAGGGAACAAAAGAGCTTTAATTGCAATGACAAACAACAGTGAACAACAACAAACAAGATGTGTGCACACAAACAAAATGTGAGTCTATAAAGTTCAGTTAGTAGCTAGAACAAATGTTTTTGCCCTACTGTATGAAAAAAGTGTTTAAAGAAGAGAACAATTGAAAAGGACATTAAAACAAAGGCAGTGTGTAGCAGAAATACCATAGGTTTTGTAGAAGGTACAGTTTATTGCCTATGTAATTGTTAAGATCCATTTTTAAACCCCTGCAAACATTGTAAACTTTACTATAGATATGAAAGGAAGAGGCCATCACTACAATTGATTCTAGGATAGCTCTTCCTCGAGGTTTTCCCATGTTCCAGTTTACTGAGGAGCTGTGCACATTCACGGGCGGCCTGCTCTGCAACAATATTTCATCAGTGGTGAACTGCAAAGCCTACTGGTGAAATGTAGTTGCGTAGGAGGCCGGCCACTGTCTACAGGGAGAAGGTGCAAATCCAAAGGGCCTTGTAAATGTCAAAGCATTCACTTCTGTTCAGGGGAATTTTGTATGGGAAAACGCTGGTCACGTTGAATTTAGAAAGTCAGTTTCTTTACCTGAGACCTGAAGACTTCAGGAAAATCTTTGAGGTTAGTTAAAGGTACCATGCTTGAAAGTAAATATTCATTGCAATCTTTTCTGAATGTAGAGTAAAGGTCTTCATGCCATTAAACAAGAGATGCATCTTTCACGACAGGGTCAAAGAGCATCTTTCTAGATAATGATATCTTTACTTCTGTGATAGATAGATGCTGTGAAAGTTCATTTCCAGTCTTCTTGTCTTTCCAAAGTTGACGTGATCAGTGTTACTGCATAATAAGTAGAAGTGCCAGGGAAACAGTTATAGTCAGTTAAGTGGAGTGTTTTAAATGTGATGCCAGTGCAGTGTTATGGTTTGGTCATTCGTGAGGGGGAGCTGCACAGAGACCTTCAGCTGTTTCATGTTGGGCTCTGTTGTGGACAACCCTTTTCATTCGTGGCTCAGACTCTCAGAGACAGACCTCTGGGCCACAGTGGTCACCAATGACCAAATCTACTACCTACAGATTCAGACTGGAGAAGGCGGCAGATGTAATCTTTAAGTTGACTATGGTGTGCACTAAATTTCGTATCTAGCCTTTGGGTATGTTTGCCTTTCAAGCTTACTTTGTCGTTGCATTGAGGAGAGGACTGAAGATCTTTATTGTGTAACCTGTAATTTGGCAAGAATGATTTCTTTAACAACAGTCCTCCTGTTAATTGCCCCCTCTTGCAATGGAGATAAGAACTACATGTTACACATACTGACAGATTTTTGCATGCATCAAGCAGAGCAAATCTGTCGGCACACTGCCAGCAATGCCTTTTGCTAATGCAGCATGACTTCAGCAGGATATTTGCTTGTGTGCCTTGGAAAAATGGCATTCTTTGCTTTGTTACATTCTTTATTTCAAACTGCTGTGATGGACTGAGTTGAAGATTGTTTTTACATTTTGAAAGTGCTCAATTTTGCTTTTGAGCTGTAAAAGAATCATCCTGAAAAATATGTGCCAACGTGTTTGAACAAAGTGTTACAATGAGGTCAGTATGGTGTTGGAGACCAGATATTTGGTCTGCATGCTTGAATGAAACAATTTTGTTTTACAGAGTGACTACAAGGACCAATGATGTATCAAAGGATGTGGACATTGTGAGCGTCACCAGCAATACTTCCTCCCCTCGACTGCTGCCCTCAACTTCAACAGCGCTCCACGCACAGGGAACAGAAGAAAAAACAAATGTTGCAAGAAAGTTAAACGTCACAATCGACGAGGGTCAAAATGTAATGATAAACATAACACCTCGAAATGTTGCATCAAGTGACAGTACCTCAGAGCCCCCTAGCAGACGTCCCAAAAGTGCAACAGTCGACCGAAAGCCGTCCCCAGACACAAGCATACAGTCTCTACAAGAAGAGCTAGGGCTCATGGTGAAAGATGACAGACAGAAAACAGTGTCTCCTAGAGGGGTGCGGTCTTCTGTGAAGTCTCCGAGGTTGGTTAAACGTAGGGTGAAGTCTGCGAAGGCAAGGCTTGAGGTACGGACAGTTTCTGTAGAATATGGTGAGGAAAGAGATGAAGACAAAGAGGAAAAAGATGAAGAGACAAACTCAGCTGAAAATGAGGTCAAGAAGAGGAGAAGGAGAAGGCCAGACGAAGTTGAAACCATGGTGTCTCGTATCTCTCTCTCAGACTCAGAAGAGCACCAGTCACAAGTTGTTGCAAAAGAGGGTAGAACAGAAAGTAGAAAACCCCAAGTCAGTTCTGTCAACCCCAACAGAAACTACTATCAACTATCTCTTCAGCAAGGGAAGGACTACAGCGAGAAGTACAAGACTGTAAAAACAATCGAGTTTGCAGATGGCGGGCCATCGGAAACAAAGACGAAGACACTCATCAGTGTGACGGAGAGACCTGAGGGTGTCAGATCATCAGGAGCATGGGAAGTGGGCGCTGGGGAGGGGACAGAAAACCACCTTGGCATCAAGAGACCTATGTCTGCCCAAAGGGTACGATGTTTTGCACATGTAGCTCATCAGCACCTCCTATCAGCTCCTGTAGAAACTACAGCAACATTCTTCAGAATATCTTGGTTTTTGTTCTAGAACATGACAAAATAAAGAATTTCATTGTTTCCTTTGTATCTTATTTACACCTTTAGGTTATCTAAAGAATACTCTGTCAGTCAGTACAATACATTAAAAACTAAGGCCTTGTAACTTTGGGCTTTATGCATTTAGGTTGTGACGAGGCCACCCCCAAGGCCGGAGAGTCGGCAAGGCTACTATGCAGACATGGACAGGCCTCATCTAGAGCCAACAGAACAGGCGATACATATAGATCCAGACCCACCACGAAGCCCCTCTGCACTACACCAGGCTATGACATTGGTATGGGACATCATTTGGTAATTAGACTCATGAAAAGGCCACAAAAAGTTGACTTTTTGTGAGTTGAGTGACGTCCTATGAAGTCTTCAATCTCGTGCAAGAGAATTTTTTTCTGACATGTAAATCTGAAACATATTTTAGCTGGAGAGCGTATATTTGCATATGATTCTGCATTTTGAATTAAACTGTCATTGTCTTTACTACTGTCCAAGTCTCGCCAAAGGATGGAAACTAAAATACGGGTACATCAGTGAAGTTACTGTTTTTAGGTAGTCTCAACCTCATGCACAATCACCTTATTGAAGCTACATATGTTGATTTCTCAGAAACTAGCCCACAAAATCATATCCAGTTGCTTGAGTAACTTTTTTTTGCATATCTTATTACCTGGATATCTAACCTTCATAGACATAACACACTAGTGGTTCAACTGATCCAACTGTTCCTTTGTTCTTTTTGAAATAAAACTAAAAGAGATGGTTGTAGACAATGCTTTTACAATCACTCGGTGGCAGAGAAAATAAAGAAGTTGTAGATACATTTTTTTATTAATCAGAACTTAGATTAAGTGGAGGACATTGAGTCATGTCCATGGTGATGTGTTTTTCCACACATCATGTATCACTGCTGTTAAAATTTGCTTGTAGAGGTGAAAAGTACACTATTAAGATCCGATCTTTGGCAGGATCTTTGAAACTACTTCTAATGTCCTGAATCAAAGCTAATGGTAGCCATTATATCCATGTTTTATAGCATCAGAAGCCCCCCAGACCCCACTCAGCCAAAGTCCCCAGTACGAGACACGGAGGCGCAGCTAAGAGTCCCAGGAAACATTCCCACCGAAGACCCAGGTCTGCTACTGTAGGCAGCACGGTAAGACTGAGTGGTTCCACTGAATAGCTTTTGCACTGTTGAGTACAGTAATAACTAACTACCTCTACCAGGGTGGTTACAAAGTATATTTGCATGGCCTTGGTTTGGTTGGCTTCTTACATGCATACACAATAGTCAAGCCAGGCATAAGTTAGCTGCTTTTGTGTAAGTGCCTTGGCCAAAGTGGAAAAACTTAAGGGCCCCCTTGCAGCTTTCTTCCAAACTGGAGCATTCTTTGAAACTACAGATAACTCTGCTTGTTATCTAATATAGCAACAAAAGTTTGTTTGCACCTTTCTTTATTCATTGCCAGAGATCTGTTCTTAGTTTAGTTGTCTCTGCTGCAACAAACAGTATCTGGCAGGTGATGACTTACAATTTGTTCCCATCCTTCTTGCTTCGATGTGGTGAAGGGTGCACTAGAGAAATACAAAAAATGAATATGTTTGATTCTAGGGTTAAACCTAGAAACAATTCAAAAACAAAACAAATCTGTCGGCGTATCAGCTTCTCACGCCCACTTTGAATGAAACAGCGCTCTGCGAGAGGTCACCGAACTGCAGCCGACTCACAAAAAGTGGAAAAGATTCACAATCCAAATCCTACAGTCTAAAAGCCAACATATTCCTACACAACTGTACACAACACAGTACAGTTTACACATGGATGCCTCTCACATGCGACTTGCTACCCAGTCTTCAAAGAATTTTGGCCATACTACTTTTTGTACCCGTGTCGTAGACCCGGAAATACTATGTTCTGAGACCTTGAGCTGGACAGGTGTTTATGTTAGGACAGACTTCATGCATTCGTTATAAGGCCACAGCAAGTAAATTTTATGGATGACATCCTCCGCAGACTCCAAAATTAATGAGATAGGGCAAAAAAAAAACAAGATTCCTATATTTTCAAATTTTGAGATCATGAATCTTGTTAAACAAGAATCACGACCAACTGGTCTTTTGTTCCTGTATTCAACCAATGACGTTTCATATATAATATAAGACCACCTTGATTCAACAGTAAACATGTCATACCATCATGGGCATTCATATGCAATGGAACACCTGGGCAGCAACTATATTCAACTGGGTATTCATATGGAACACTGTGTCAACACATGCCATCAAATTCGAGCAATTGAGCCTCAACGTTGCTGGATCATATCAATTGCACAACACAGAGCCTTTGTCGGACATATCATTGGAGGGCAATGAAATGTCGATTTTGTTAGTAGTTCACTTCATTCAAGAACAGCACATCGGATTTCACGTTGTTGATAATAATGGCACAGAAATTACACACTATATTACAAGTTTGGCATGAGGGCTGCACAGTTTCTTCTTGTAAGTTGGTGACGATGGGCAATCTTGTTACAGCTTGCATACACAATAATTGTACAACGCGTCTGTACGGAGTTTTCACAATTCTTACATTTTCAAATCTTATGGCATCTAGAACGTTTTTACGATAGAACTGACTGTAGTTTGCGACAAATTGTATTATTTTCGATATGTTGACCATTGCCGAAGGGTAAAAAAATATTCTTTTTTTTTTCAAAATCAGGCGAAAATTAATGAGCGCGCTGATGTCATCCATAAAATTTACTTGCTGTGGCCTAATGTCCGTATCCCCAACCACAGGGAAAGTGTACCAAAACCCTTTGTATCTGCACGTACGTTTCTCAGGAGCAGGGTTATCTTTATCCACTGTTGATATCGTTCTAACAACTCCTACAAGTTGAAGACTTTCATGGCAGTATCTTTGTACATTTTTGTGTCAACCAAGTTAAAATCTATGTAATTGCTTTCTTCAATGCGGCAGGGTACGAAGAAAGAAGAAAAGGCTGTAAGCAGGGCATTGGTACCAGCGGCACCGAAAGCAAGCGTGGCAGAACTGAGAAGGAACAGAGCAGCAGTGAAGGCCCTGAAGGCTGGCACCCTGTGTAAGGAGAAGGCGTACATTGCGCCGTCTCCTCCAGTCCAGGCGGTAAAGCCCATCATCAGGAAAACCACCAGGAGGAAGGACAGTTCCAGCTCTGACGAGGAACTGGTGGAGAAAATGTTGCTTGCCAGGCAGGAAGATGTTAATGTAAGGGTTGTTATATGCTTAGGAATATGTTACAAACATTATTCATGGGATATAACATTTACTAACATAATTCCACCAGCGTACATCATGTGTACATAAGTCTGCCACGCTGAAAAGATGCTTCCAAACAGATCTCCATCCCAATGTCGCCCACTATACATGTAATGCCGGTTTTACAAAAACATTACTGCTTAAGACTGCTACCAAGCAAAACATTTTTTACATGGACCTATTCTACAGAAACTTGTAGTTGTAGGCTGCAAACTCTTATGTAAGTTTGCAAAAGTTTGCTATAAAAAGTAATACGAGCAAGGTTTTTCAAGCAAAACATTTTTTACGTGAACCTATTTTACAGAAACTTGTAGTTGTAGGCTGCAAACTCTTATGTAAGTTTGCAAAAGTTTGCTATAAAAAGTAATACGACTATTACGAGCAAGGTTTTTCAAGCAAAACATTTTTTATGTGAACCTATTTTACAGAAACTTGAAGTTGTAGGCTGCAAACTCTTTTGTAAGTTTGCAAAAGTTTCCTATAAAAAGTAATATACGAACAAGGGTTTTTCAAGCAAAACATTTTTTACATGGACCCATAGTTTGTAGTTGTAGGATGCAAACTCTTTCGTAAGTTTGCAAAGGTTTGCTATAAACAGTGATATAAACAGGGCCCATGAGCTATTGTTGTGTATCCCTCCAGGAGGCTAACACCCCTCGCACTGCGGAGTGTAAGGACATCTATGACAGACTGCAAGAGAAGGGCGTGGTTGTTTCCATGGACACCATCAAAAAGTAAGCAAAGCTTCTGTTCAACACCAATTTAGACTATACATACCAGTAGTTTGATGTATGAATGATAGATGATTTCTTTGTTAAAGTTGCATTTTGATATTCTTGAAAAACTGGTCCTTACTGCATGGGTTTTGTATTTGGGAAAAAAAGGATACAAGTGTCCTCTTATTTTCCAACAGTGGCCTCTTTTATTGTCAACTGAACACCTGCTCTTCTTGCATTTTCAGAGGGTTAATACCACCGGAGGAGAAAACTTTCTCAGAGTGCTCATCCAAGCTTCCCACTAACACTGCTACAAGGTAGGATTGGCAGAATATTTACTTATGCATCCAACCAACCCTGGCTGCTACTTAGAAATTGGAAAGACACTGGCAGTTTTGAAGTTAACTGAATAATGTTACTACTGGGCATTTGATAAGTCATTCTTGGCAGGTCTTTCAAATGATATGTTGAACAGTGATTTATGTGCACCCTGCAAAACAAGGAATAAGTTAATAAGAACCTTTTTATGACTAGTATGGTACTGCTAAGGCTTAGGAAATAACTTTTCTAAATCATCAGTATATGGACCAGCATTTTCTCCTTTTTTTTAAGTCAGAAGAGAAGTGAACAAATTATGTTGGAAATTGCTCTTTGCTGTGTAGTATTGTGGTTCATGACATGAAACTTTTGTTCATAATGTCATTTATATAGTCAACATTTTTCACATTTCCCACTCTCAGCCTCCTGAGCAGCCCTGAAGTCTGGCTCAGCACCGAGTTCAAAAGGCTGCGATTGGCTGAGAAGGCTGTGGAACTGGCCAATGAGAGACTGGCACAGCAGCAGCGGGAAGAAAGAGGGGAAACCGACAAAGCAAAGACCAAGAAAAAGAAGAAGCCACCAAGTGGCAACAAGAAGAAACACAAGAGATCAGCCACTACCAGCTGAAGGGTTAACAGAGTACCTGTACACTAATTAGTGCCCATGTAATTCTTTGTACTGGAGAATAGCTGAAAGTGTGACATGTAAGATATTATGGATTGTAACACAACAGTTGCTGGATTAAACAGATAAACTTATATATTGATGAAAGATATTTCAGTTTATCAGTATTGCCATTTAGGAATGGAGTCCCCATTGCTGGCCCTGTGTCTGATATTGTAGTACTGCTGTTTTTGTTCTTGAATACAAACTGTGGCATGTGTTGTAAAAAAAACAGACACCGTCAGAATACTAAAAAAAGGTGTAAAAATCCAAAGGGGCAAGTACGCCGCTCCCGGGATTCGAAACAGCGCCGATCCCAATCCGCACGGCTTGGGAATCCAACGCACTAACCACTAGGTTAAAAGGTCCGGACCAGTTAAATAGACTGGTCAGTAAGTGGAGGTTGATCCCCACTGTTATACTTTACAAAGGCAAAGCGGCCGTCTATTAATGAGGTGAAGCGTAATTCTTTCTCTGTGGTTGACAATGCAGTGTGGCTGGCCACTGCTTGCTTTTGGTTGTTTCCCTAACACTAGCCATTAAAAACAGTATATACTGGTACATTTATTTAGAAAAAAATGGCAGTATTAAGATACAGGCAGCAAAGTCTGCTATGGATGCCAATAGGACTTTGTGAAATGTGAATCCATATGGAAATGTAGCTAGACATGTGATGTACAAGCTAATGTAAGTCTACCTATCAGTTGTGGTTTTCAACATATCAACTTATATGTAAAAAGTCTTCTCAGTTTACCAGTATAATCACAGTATTATTACGTTGAGCTTTTTTTCACTTCTCAGTAGCAGCCCAAGGCTGTCCTTTGTGTGAAGCTATTAGATACTCTTTAGATTTATTTGAAAAAAAAAAAAATGCAATATGCTGAGCCAATATTGTTGTCATTAGAAAGAGATGTACACTGTTGTTGTTATTGACTCTGTACATGTACTTGTGAATTCTTCTTAGTAGTGACATCACCCCTGAGGGGTAAGGTTAGAGTTGTACAAATTTGTCAACAAAGTCATTATTTGTTTAACAAGTGATAACTTATGGAATTGTACACTAATATATACATGTAGTTTTATTTTCTTATGTGTGTCACTTATACGACCTGCTGTAGAAGCATTGTCTTACTGTAAACCTTTCAAAGTGATCGTGACTGAAAATCAAAGAGCTTCAGACAAGATGCCTCCCTGGTTGGGAGAGTTGGTACTGTGTGTAAACCCTTAGAAAGGGCTGTATATGTAGTAGACAACACTACAAGATATTAAAAGTACATGGTTGCTTTTCCAGCAGACTAATAAACGCAAAAATGAACCCACAAACGTATGTTCTTGTCACTTCCTTGCAATTCACCCACAACCAAAATATATATTCATCAGAATTGATCTTCACATTTATTTACATGATACCAAGGAGGTTAACCTCCTTGATGATACTTTTGAATTATAATCCATTAATGCCCTACTACTTAGTAGTTTGTACAAGTGCTTCATAAAATTAAGTATTTTGCATGCTGCATCCTTGCCAAAGTTTGGCAGACCTTTTCCAGCAAACTTGGAAATAATTTGCACCTTTCAGTGGGAATGTAACTTGACAAAGACCACCCATCTAGAAAGAGTGGGCCCACACAAGAGGATCGAACCCTGAATTTTGAACAGTATTTTTGCAACAGGCAATAGAATATATGATTGAATACAGCTTTAAAAAAATTATTTTAAGTTTGAAGTAATGAGTGAGCCTTTAACTGGCAATCCATTTATTACATGTACACCCATTGTGCAAAGAATAGTCTGCAAAACACCCATTCGGTGACTAAAAAGTTGTGGAAGTAGGCCAAATGATGGTGGATAATTTGTCTGAGAAGGGTCAGCTAAACCTTCGGCCGCCAAAAATCTATTGTTTAAATTGGCCCAATTTCCTTGGATTTCCATAGTAGACTTGGTAATATTTCCCTCATTTGATTATCAATGTCTTTCCCTTTTCACGTTTTGTCACATGTTCGCTGTTGTCAAGAAGATTTAATTGTGGTTGCAATTAGCCCTCGGGCATAAATTTGCAACAAAATGGATTTTCGCGCGTGTCTGTGCAAACCAGTTGAGCTCGGCGCCTGATAGTGAATTAATGAATAACCTTTGCCCCCATGGGTTCATCCATTCCATTGTCATAGGTAAGACAGCTGTATGCTAATCAGAGTAGGGATTATAAAGACGCAATAAATATGTATGAGTTTTCATTGTTTGGTAAGTATTTTCTTGTTTTTAAGTGCAATGGTACAATTAAAAGTTTCGCGTTGATGTAATACTATAATTTTTTTTGACACGTTTTGGGCAACTCAATGACAATTTGAAAACAAGTTTATCTGCCATTTTGATCGTGGGGTTTTATTGAAACAATAAATACTATTTTGTCACTTTTATTAAACCGATGTGTATGATTGCCGATAGTTATTGTTAATTGTTTCAAACTAGATTTAACCATGATTTAACGTTATTCCTACACCTCGTTTAAAAGAAGGACGGACGAATACACCGAAACGTAACACAGCGATGAAACAGTATTAAAACTAACTTCATTTCATTGTTTGATTTTATATAATAATTGGGTAGAACATAGGATAGCTAAATTTTTTTTTAAAATCCATCAAACATCCCTGTAAGTTTTGAATGGACTCGCCCACCATGACTGCGCATTCAGTGACCTCCCCGGCGACACGTGCTCAATTTGCATATTCACAGGTACAGCGTTTTCAGATTTTCCCTGGCGCTGAACTGAAATAGCCGTGCTTCAATATGGTTGACAGGACGAAACTCTACGTTGGCGGGCTGGATTTCGGCATAAGTGAAGACGAGGTGTACTCGGCCTTCAGCCCACACGGAGAAATCCTCGACTGCAAGCTCATCACAGACAGGGAGACGGGGAAGTCGCGAGGGTTCGCCTTCGTTACGTTTGCCGACGAAGACAGCGCCGCCCGCGCGGAGAAGGCTCTGGATCAGACGGATCTTGGGTCGCGGACCATCAGCGTCAGCGTGGCCAGGCCCCAGGGCGAGCGGAGAGGGGGAGGAGGAGGCGGCTACAGGGGCCGAGGCGGTGGCGGCTATGGCGGTGGCGGTGGCTACAGAGGACAACGCCAGAACTACGGCGGCGGCGGTGGCTATGGCGGCGGCGGTGGTGGCTATGGCGGCGGCGGCGGTTATGGCGGGGGTGGCTATGGAGGTGGTTCGTACGGAGGCGGTGGTGGCAGCTACGGCGGCGGCGGCTACGGTCAACAACAGTACGACCAAGGAGGATACGGCGGTGGTTACTAGTCCCCCTGAAAAGTCCAAGCTAACGATTTCTGTCTATCTTGACTGCATATAACACTCCTAAAGATTTAAACAAAGGCCTCGTGGACTGATGCTGAGATTTGGCTGGCCAACAGAGAACAAAGAACTTGCTTCTTGTACTGATACGCATGTGAGGACTTCTGGCCCCTTTGGGGGCTGTTTGTTCGTTTGAAAAATGTACCATAACGTTTACCCGAGCCAGTTTTCCTTCTTTTTTTGCCAAACATTCCAATGTTTAGATATGTGTAGGCATTTCCTGGATAATTCTGCCTGCCCACTCTAGATTATATCACTGCATATGTAACAACTTTTTCCAATCTTGCACGTGGTATCGTTTTTGTTGAAACAATGGAAGCTGTGTATAATGATAGTGAAATTGTGGCCAGAATTAAGCTATAGAAACGAACGGACTTGATGCAGTACGAATAAGTTTATATACCTTTACGAAAGTCGATTCATCTGTGACATAATACCTAAGAAATTGCAGATCCACCGTGAAAAGTTGAACTTATGTATCGTTCCAAAAATGATGGCACGTGGTGGATAAATTCACGTTTGGGGCTCTTTGTTTCTATGTAGCCTCCTTATGGGCTCATTTGTGTACAGCTTGGGTAAATGTATAACGATAAAATGCTCCTGAAATATTCTGATAGCTTCTTCCGATGTAGTCAAGTGTGTTTCACCTTTTTTTCTGTGGATGACTAACGTTACAAGAAAACGTGGAGCATCACAAGACATGACAGTAAAATTGTTTGACAAAAAAACTTCCTGCTTCTCTTCTCATCCTCAATTAGTGACTAGCGATACTTAAGGTTATGATATAAGCGTTTATCTACCAGAAAATACGGCTATGTTCGTTTTAATCCAACGATAACGTGTAAAACTCGGGTTATTTTCCAGACAAGCATGTAGTTAGGGAGGGGCCCCAGCAAGGGTTTTTTGCAGAGTCAACATGGAAAGTAGCCGGCGATTCGCGCTTTTCCCATCAGGCCTTTCGCGGCAAGGCTGACAGTAGCCCCATGTTCAGGAGACCATTCGCATCATGCTTTATCTGTCGTTTTACCTTTTGATAAGTTCCTTGTCGTGGTCACTTTTACTTGTTACCCACTATTAATAAAGATAATATGTTTGCAAGAAAAATGAACTCAAGCGTTAAGGTATAAGGCGACCAAACCCTCTTTTTTCATGAAGGTTTAGGATTAAATTTGATTGGTTACACTCAGATTTTAACGCAAATATGAGCAAAGATATCACAACTTATTCACCTTACAAGCAAAGGGTTATTTCAAGAAAAGATGGGGAGGTATTGTGCTGAAGATCTTACAGCTGGGAAATGGGGTTTACACTTTTAAATGAGAAGGTCATCTCTTAAGAAGTGTCTGTTTTGGGATTTTTCGTACCTCTCCCTTGTGGTCCGCATTTTTCTCCGCTCCCCCATTTGATTCAGCTGAAAAACATGCGTAAAAAACGATCTGGACCCAACATCTGCTTGGAGACAAATGAGAAGGGTGACGCCAAGTCACGGGTTTGGTGACCTTTGGCCCGAACATTTTGGCGCGAAATGGTGTGGTCTGTGTGGGGTGTGTATATAGGCCATGTGTGTATCTTTGCGTTCTCTTCCTTGCATGATCGCCCCCCAAAAAACAAGCAAAGTCTTCTGAACGTTTCTAAATCATAGAGGTTTGCTCGCATGCATGTGATAACAACTTAGCTCCGGTGAATAGCTGAACACCATTTTTTTAACAGACGAAGTGAAAGGGGAGGGGGGCAAGGTTCTCAATTTTAAGTTGTAAGTTACTTTGAATGAAAAACCGCCACCAACAGTGAAGTATGGCGTCAAGAGACAAACAGTTCAGCCCTGAAGAAGCCCATTTTCTTCTAATGCACGGAAACCTTTCCTCTCCTACTGTTTTCAAAGACATGGCTGAAGACTGGCCGGCCCGGTTAAACTGGACTCCTGAGAGCCTAGCCGAAGTGCTTGGAAATAGAACTCTGCGATTCCGCACAGGCCCACGATATCCGACGTCTGAAGGTGATGCAATATGTATAATTTCATTACATTAAAAGCAAAACTGACTTCAGATACTGTAGATCTGACCAGTGGAAATGATTGTAATAATTATGTTTCACGTGTGCCTGCCTGTCAATTGTTGAATACTAGATTTCCAACTCCTGCACAGGTCAGATATTTTTGGGTAGACATATTAGTGTGTACATTGTCTGGGCTGGGACTTGAACCCCTGACCTTGTGATGCAGAAATGCTCCCACTGCGGCCCACTTACTAGGGCTCCCTTGGAAATCAGTTACCTTGTTAACTGAAGGGACTACCCTAAAGATTGATAAATAAATAAATAAATAAACTATCAAGGACTGCAATCATGTTTCCCAGCTCGACATAACTGCTCTTTGGGAAACAGCTAGCCTGCTGTGGCAAATGTTGTAACGTTTAGGCATAATCCCTTGCTTGCCGTCTCATACATGTGTGCATAAGCCCTGCAACTGTTGCAGGGGCTAGGACAAAACCTACCTGTAATTGTGTACACATATAATCTTCAAGCAGATGTAAGAATCTAGCTCATCCTCAGTGTTTTACCTTCCTAACAGGCAAAGGGTTGAAAAAACAATATTTGATACTGAATGTTGTGAAACAGGTGTAAAACAGTGAGAATGAGCCTGATCGTTATATCTGCTTGGAGACTATACATATTAGATATTAAAGGTTAGGATTTGAACCCCAGACCTCATGGAATTCCATAAGTGGAATAGCTAATATCACAATCATTATGTTACGCTGCACCTTTACAGCTTGAAATGTCCCAATAGTAAATTCAATTCACCAGGTTGTATTATTCAGTCAGTAGGTTTGTGAAGGTTAGACATCCAGGTAAACAATATATAAGGAGAAATTCAAACTCTACAACTGGATAAATATTCGGAGATTTATTTCCGGACGTTTTGAGTGACATCCATCACTCTTCTTCAGCGTCACTAAAGTCACTGGATGTCACTCGAAATGTCCGGAAATAAATCTCCGAATATTTATCCAGTTGTAGAGTTTGAATTTCTCCTTATATATTCAGTCAGTAGGTACCCATTTCTGAGGCTGTTGTAACACGCTTGAGGCACCTCTTCGAACAGGGGATCCCCATTTTAGTAGTAATTTTTACGTCTCTTCCGAAAGATGGTGCAGCCCCTACAGGGATACCCTTCCCGGATTCGATCCGGGGTCTCCCATATCCAAGACTGGAACTATATATGTATAATCTCTCCTGCCCAGATATACAGTGGGAGACCGATTGTGAGTACATAGATGCCAGCCTGCAGCAGTTCTGCCAGTGGTTAGCCCCTGAGAGGTGGTTAGCCCTTGCGTCCTCTCGTGCACCTAGAGAGGAGAGTGAAACTGACAACAATACAGACAGTAACCCCCTCCTGGCCTACCATCCAGCGGACAACTGGGTTTACCTTGATTACAAGTACATGGCAGAATTATTCTCTGACCAACCAGACATTCTGGAGGTAATTAAGGAAGCTGTTATGTTCAATTCATAATATGATTTATTTCCAAAATTTGGTTGGAGAAAATCTTTCAAATCAATATCACTTTCGTCAGTTATAGAAGACTTATTTTTTCAATACCATAGGCTTCACTGCAACTCCACATGATTGGTCACATGAAGTTAGATAAGTGATGAGGTAATAAACAATAGGAACATTGATAAGCTCATGATAAGGTGCTTATTGTGCCAATGTAGTGGCTTTAACGGTGACTGACCCATCGCTTGTCATAGAGGCCAAAGTTGCTTTTGCTAGGAAAGCATTTCCCAGATTGTATGTTCCATAAATACAAGTTGTTCCATGTCTACACATAATTCATCTCTACTTTATAAGGCTGTGAGATGGGACGACTTTGGCTTCCCAGGGCGCACTGGTGTGGAGAGTACGATATGGGTGGGCAGCGCCGGAGCACACACGCCCTGTCACTACGACTCGTACGGCTGTAATCTGGTACTCCAGGTGTATGGAAGGTAGGATGTTCACAAAACACTGATCGCTTTACCTTTACTTAGTACCATCATCATGCCTGATGAAGGTCGGGGACTATGGTGGCATCCAGTATCAGCCTCTTCCATTACTTCCCAGGGCTTGAAATTCATTTTTAGAAATAGGTGCACTGGTGCACCCAACCCAAAAAATTAGGTGCACAGAAAGAATTTTGGGTGCACCACATAAAACAAAGCTGAATGTCAGCAAAACATAATTACAAAGTTTAAGGCTCTTAAGAACTTCAATCTGTAATTCTAAAGCTAACCTTAAAATTTCAAACAAGTGATACATCAAATAAAGTACAAAAAAAGGTTAAATTGCTTTTTCTGATATTTGCAGTTCCAGAATATTCTGTATACTAGTGTACAATAGTGCCTTTACCCTATGGCCTACAAAAATATCTAGGTGCACTGGTGCACCCACAGTCAAAAATTAGGTGCACAGCTCCAAATTTGGGTGCACACAGGTGCACATGCACCCACTATTTCAAGCCCTGCCTCCTGTCTCTGTGAAACACTCTTTACCAGTGATATGATGGTGGAAGCCCCACATTCAGTCTTGTCATATAGATATACAAGCCTTAAGCTTGTATCCATCTCTTGTATCCATTTTAGCCTTGTATCTATTTTAGTTTCCAAGAGTGCTACAATGGAATGGTCGCTTCCTCTCTAAAAATATGTGTAGGTCTGGCACTGGTTGATTGGTCATCATTTTACCTTTGCATTTTCACCTGAAATCCCTGTGAATTGCATTGGGAAAGCAGCTATTGGAGCAAACCTGTGCTAACATATGGATATAAACCATATACGCTGTGGATTTACTAGTACAGAAAAGTTTTGAATTCACTTTTGCAGCAAACAAGCAGCTTTATATCCAAATAGCAGCTAAGATCAACACTTTTTGCTGATGCTATGGTCTTCCCAAAGATATTGAAGTGATCAATGTTTTTCCTTTTTCTACAGAAAGAAGTGGGTTCTTTTCCCACCTGAGGACAGCCCAAGTCTGTATCCCACACGGCTGCCGTATGAGGAGTCCAGTGTGTTCAGTCAGGTCAGCACACCAGATTCTCTCCAAGTACAATTCTTTGTTCCTTTGATAGTGTTCAAGTTTCTTAATTTTGTATGGCTAACACGGTTCAAAATGCCACCATATGCGGGTTAGAGTAGGTAAACTGGGAGCTGTGTGGGTACTTCTAATGTCTACCTGCACCGGCCCATAATTAAATTTTTGCATTCTTCATAGTGGTATTCTAGAAAACTGCTGCAAAATTCAAATTGATACTACAAGGAAGAACAGTGGATGCTGACATTGATAAGACAATCACCTTACAAATTACAGTTGTTAAATTCCATTCATTTACAGCTTTGAAATTATAATCATACTATTATCACATTTCATTTAGATTTTTATGATGACAATGGCATTTCGGAAGTCACATCTATATTACAATTACATTACTGTACAATAACAGAATTGAAATCATCTACAATGTCAAAATTACAATCTATTAGCTACGATCTAGCCTATCTAATGTCTTTTACTCTCTTCTTCATGTATTCATATGATACACGTACTACTTGTCATCTAGTATTATACACTTTTGTGTTCAGGTTTGTAAAAGATTGTACGTTTCTGTGTTCTTATTTGTAAAAGATTGTACGTTTCCGCGTTCTTATTTGTAAAAGATTGTACGTTTCCGTGTTCTTATTTGTAAAAGACTTGCATTTCCATGGTCTCGTTTGTAAAAGATTGTACGTTTCCGTGTTCTGGTTTGTAAAAGATTGTGTTGAATGCTAAAAAAAAATTCTTAACACTATCTAAGAGGAACATATGTTTTTTTCAGGTGAATGTGGCTTATCCTAATGTCCAGCAGTTCCCTAAAGTGGTCGGCAGTCACCCTCATGTTGTAGTGTTGGAGCCTGGTGATGTGCTGTTTGTGCCCAAGCACTGGTGGCATTACGTCGAGTCCCTCACCACCAGTATATCTGTCAACTCATGGATAGAGATGGTCAGTGGAAGAGTGTACTTTTTTGTACCATCTAAACCCATGCTTCCTTCATATACTTTTTAGATTGTTGTTAAGGTATATATTTATGATCAAGACCTTTGCTTCAGTTTTTTTGGTTTTTTTTGTATTACATACCCAGTAAATCGCCTCATGACATAACACAGCAGGTTTGTACTGAAGAATACAAGATACAAATCCTGAGATTTATTTGATCCACTCACACAGGGAGGGATCCCTACTTTTTTCGATAAGTGTGGTGGGTTCTTTTACATGCTCGAGGCGTGCCTGTTCTCAAACACGGGGCCTCCATTTAATGTCCTATACAAGGGATGTCTCTAACTGAAGCTAGGTACTCATGTTCACATGTCAGTGAAGTGAGGAAATTCGTGTCAAGTGACTTTCCCATGGACATAATGTCAACAGGATAAATCAGGGGACCCACTCCAGGATTCGAACCCAGGACCTCTGGGCCAAACACCCTGCCACTGTGCCACCACAGTCAAACAATGGAATGAAATTGACAGGACTTCTTTGTTGCTATAGGCCAGCGATGGAGAGGACCGTCTGCAGGAGGCTATGGTGAGGTTGGTGCTGCTGTCAATCAAATCTGATTCTCCTTGTTCTGACCAATCACACTGGCTTAATCCAACAGAGGTGAGCAACTACTACTAGTATATATATACTACATGTACTAAATTAAATATTACATGTTTTACAGAAAAGATGATTCTCCTGTTTGTGCACAAATGAGGGAAAAAGATACAGTACATACAGTGGATATGTTGATTCACATGTCAACATATACACTACTAGTATCATTTGTGAACGTATAGTGCACATCTATGTGGCAAATGTATGCTAGTTGCACTCCTGTGTTTTTTTACCTGCAGTTAGAATCAAACCTCACCATGAGATTTGATGAAATCGATATGAAAGCCGGGCGTTGTGGCCGCCATTGGGTACGGCCCATAGTTACAGGGTGCGGCCCGAATTTCGGGGTACGGCCCAAATTTTTAACAGGTACGGCCCAAATTTCCAGGTACGGCCCATAGGGAGTTTTATGGGGGTTTTAAGTAGCACATATAATGTCATATGTTGTTTGAATTAAAGCAGAAAAAAGATTTACATTCTTGTTGAAGGTCAGCTGAAATAATATCAGTCTTGTTAACAACCCCTGTAATTCTTTTTGTTTTTTACTTCCACAGAATGTGACCTCTCGAAGATCAAACCTGGGTTATGTGCAGGCAGCCTTGGAAGAAGTTAGAGCTAAGAACGACCCAGGATGCAGCAGGGACTCAAAGTGTGCCTTTGCTGGAGGGTGTCCTTTTCCTCAGGTACAATTTCCTTCATAATCTATACATTTTTTCACCAACAACAATCCAAAGGGTGGAGGATATTTGTCTGTCTGTGTGTGTTTGTCTGACCTTTACTGAGTTTGAGGCCCTGGGGCATCCTTGTCAACTCTTAGCTCTAAATTCCATTTATTGTAGGTCATGTACTTTTGTGGTTCAGCCATTATCAGCGAGAGCTGCCTTGGCTATCCCAGTTTAATGAATTGTTTCATTCTCAATAGATACAAATAAAAAAGAGGAGTGAAGTTTGCCTCCTCTGAATACCTTGTTTTACATTGATTAGTGCATTGATCTTAAGTATTATGCAATGTATGTAAGATGCCTTTCTCGCTAGAAAATCTTTTCCTAGCTTGCTGGCAGCTCTCTCTGGTACATTTATCTGATATTGAGTTTTTTCATGTAGGAGGGCACAAAAACTACCCCACCTCCCAGCAAGAGGAGCAAGCTGGAAGATTCTGATACTAAAGCTGAAGAATCTGATAGCAACATTTGCTTTTCAACTCCATCCACTTGGTTTGGGCCAAACCTCGTACCTGTGCTACCATGTACAGATTATTTCGCTGACGAACTGTGTAGCATGCAAACAGACGCTGGGGGAAGTCAGGAGAGGACTTCAGTAGATTTATCTGCAGCGGCTAAACCTACTGCAGAAGAGCGCACTGCAGAAGAGACTGCAGCAGTAAAGATGGCAACAGAAAGAACTGCAGTAGAAGAAACAGCAGAAGAACAGACTTCAGCAAAACAGGTCTCTGCCAAACAGACTGCATCACAGAGGCCTACAGCAGAACATTTGTTAGTAAAACCAACTTTAGTAGAGGAAACTCCGGAGGAACACATTTCATCCGAAAGTACAGACATGTTTAGAAACAGGGTACTGGACCTGAGCTTTGAGGAACTAGAGAATACCATTGTGAACTGTTTGGTACAGCCACACATTGTGCAAGAAGTGGCTAAACTACTAAAGGAAAGGCTTAGGTTGTCTTAGAATTTATCATCAAAAATCTCGCTGGCAAATCAATACATTTTTCTAGATCAGTGAGATATGGTATTAATCACTTACTAGGTTCTTACTAATAGATGCATGTATTGTGGTTTATTGTACGACAGAGAGAGTCTGTAAAAATGTTTTAATCTCAATTGAACCGTTTCCTAAGCAAAATAAAATGATGAAAAACAGAGGCAACACATCTTGTGATATATAATGTAGTTTGTATAATTGTAATCACATTGAAAACTTCAACAAGTATAAACAATAATTATGATAATGATGATAATGATATTAATTCTTTAGAAAATTATACCCTGTACTTCATTTAAGTGTGATGCGACAGCATCAGTTTGATAGCGTACACACTCAAGATCTTTACAGATTAGATCCCAAAACAGAGAAACATAGCAGCATTTTTAAACCTTCAGGCCTTGCAGTCATAGATTGTACATTAACCAGCCATACAGATATGTATGCTATGAATATGATGCATTCACTTAGAATAGTTAAATGTATTTATAATGTGCATAAAGTTACTGCATTCACTGAACTCCTTAAACATATTTCTAAAACACTTGTCAAAAGTTAGATGCTAAACACTGGGTTTCCAACAATCATGATGGATGGATAATGGGACATACAACTAGCAGCAAAGTCCTTTTACATTGGATACAGTTTGGTCCCCTGTCACTTGCATGTACTGATTTGATGAATAGAAGTAAACATCACAAGACAACAACAGTAGTTTAACCCTGTTTCTAAACTGACATGCACAAAGTACCGGTAGGTCCATAAATGAACCCTTTACAGACAAATGGTAAATAAGAGCAGCATAAACAAATGCCAAGTCACCCAAGGTGAAGTCTCCCTTCTTAAACAAAGCCTAAGTTAACAGACACTGCCATGTGATCTTGGTTAGTTTACGATGAAACCTGGCGTACAATGTCATGTAGTTGGTAGTGGCAAGGTGGTAAGCATCCTATGAGGCATTGTTGCTCTACAACACTTGCATTGTTGATTTGGGAAAGAAGTTTTAGTTACAAAAGACCTGTCATGTATTATCTTCCTGTGTTGGTATATCCTAGTTTTGCAAAGTAGTTTCTTCCCTGTCCCTACTGCATTAGTTGCTAAATTTCTATTCCGACATCTGTTGGGAGGGAAGATTGGTGCATCATCTTCTGATTACCATGTATCAGTGCAGGTTGGTCCAACCTGAGCGTTGCATGTCAGAAATAAAATGGAGCAGCCAGAAAATGTTACCCAACTAACATCTGCTTGGAGATTACGTAGCTGCTTCGTTAGACTCAACACCATCTGCCACTGCCAGCTTGGCTAGCTCTGCCTCTACTACATACACACTTGTGGATTCCCCTCCCAATTCCCCCTCCCCACCCTCAACAGCCCCTTCCCCCTCCCCACCCTCTACAACCCCTTCCCCCTCTGGTGCAACTGTCTTTTCCTGGTCCCGACTTCCTGTCCCTTGGTCCTCTTCCTCTGCCCCTTCTGGAATTCCCCTCTGTCCAGTATCTTCCTCATTACTTCCTGAGTTTTCCACAGGTTTGGCAGCTTCTGCATTTTCCTCCTCATCTTTTTGTTCCTGGAAATTTTCACCGCCAACAGGGACCCCTCTTACAGTCGCCGTCTCTTTCCCGCCCAGAGCAGGCTCCGTGCTGTCGGAAACTTCAGGAACTGCCTGTCCACTGTTTTCAACAGCCGTTTCTGTATTGTCCCCTTGCTTGGCAATTGTTTTTGACTCATCAGGTACAGAACTTTCAGCTACTGCTGCTTCAATAGTCTCTTGTGTTTCTCCCTTCTCTGTTGGTAGTGTGTCCTCAGTACCAGAGGGGATTTCCATGATAGGTTCCTGTCCTATTGTCTCCTTGCGATCTGCTGAGGGAGGCTCTGACAGGTCCTTTCTGCTACTCTGTAAAACATGATTTTGAAGATTTAAGGTTGGAATAGGTAACTGCAGATTTCCTGGTAAAAAGCAGAAATTTGGTTGGATACATAATCCATTAAGATTTAGCCCTGTAATGTTTAAAACTTTTGAACCAATATATAAGCAGTTTGAAATTCAAAGGTCTAAGATTGTACCTTGCTTCAGTCTGCTTACCACTCCTTGTGATCAACTACAGCTAAAGAAGACTAAATCTCAATCAGGGCTGCTCAAGGTTTAAAAAAATCGTAAACATCATGACCTACTAACCTCAGGACCAGATTCATCCTCCTCATCCTCCTCTAGTGTCTCCAGCAGCAGGAGTTTGTGAGCCATGGGGGTGGGGGTGGGGGCAGGTTCTGGGGACGGAGGGGGAGGGGCAGGGGACGACTCTTCCTCCTGCGCCCGAGCAGCCTTCATCGCTGTCACAACCTGTTGGGAAAGGTTAGATACATCTGTTATTTGTGCTACCTATGGACATGGAATGAATGCTTCTAGCAACATGCAAACCTTGACCCCTTAACAGAGCTGCACTTAAAGACCACTTTAAGAGTACAAAACTTGCCAAGCAATCACTCTGGTTTCCCCTTTATCACTAGCTTAATTTGTTGTCTTTGCAGCAGACTTTACATGCTTGTAATTTGTAAAAGAGGTGATAGGACTAAAATGTGTTATCTTCCAGATCTTTGTCTAAATTTGATGAAGAGTTTGTCTATCCACAAATTGAAAAATGAATATGATATAGATTCATAAGTCTTTTAGTCGTCCTGTTGAATAAACCAACAGCTTCTGGTAAAATTGCCTTAAATCCTTTGTTGATTGAGTACCTGTGGTGAAGGTGGTGTCCCCACACTGTCCTGGCCTGGATGGAAGGCCCCTCCCGGTGACCACCCGGACATATCCGTCTCTGTCTCCAGACTGGGCCACGGCTCCGGCGAGGAGGCAGGCGGAGGCGGCGTGAGGATCTGCTTTTGCGGGATCGGCGACGGCGGTTTCCTTTGTAACGGTGACCCAGGTTTTCTTCTCGTGGGGGAGCCGGGTATCCGGCGTATGGGCGAGCCGGGTTTTCTCCTGGTTGGGGATCCGGGTTTCGCGGCAGGCGGAAACGGTTTTCTGTCGGGCGAGGTGGCGTCCTCTTGAGAGATGGATTCATGGATGGTGTCGAGAGCAGGCTCGGCGGTCAGCTGGGTCGGTGTGGGGGCGGTGGAGTGGTCGGGGGTGCCGCCTGGGTGGGACGGGGACTCCGCGCCGCTGCGGTTTGACCGGGCTGTGTCCTCTGCCTGGAACGACTTCCCAGGCCACGTTCCCGATGTCTGTAGGGAACTCATGGAGGCGCGGGAATGTCGCCGCTCCTGTGAGCAAAGGAGAGTAGTCTGGTGTGTCAACGAGTAACGTATATCATTCTCAGATTGTACATACTGAATAGTCAATCACAAACATATTGTAGATATGATTGTTTTTCTGGGAAATATGATAACCAGAATGAAGTTCTTGTGGCTGAAGCTTATCTGACATAATTGTTTCCTTCTAGTAAAATAATTTCACCTGATCATGTGCAAATACTGTACATATAGCATATACATGTACATGTACCCCATATGGCTAAACATTGACGCCCTGCCTCAGTGAAAGACTGAAAAGCAGCGGAGATGACTGAGTGAGAAATGGCTAACCTGAAAGATGACTTGGTCGTTGAAGAAGTCGTCGGGTGAGGGTGAGGACAGGGTTGGCATGGTAACGTGGATGGTGGAGGCCAGCTCCGACTCTAACGTCCCATCTTCCCACTGGTCCTGTTCTGCAGCAGGTGGGCGCTGCACGGGAGCTGGGTGAGGAACAAGTGAGTTAAGATTATAGCTTTAGACTTAGTTTGAGTTTATGGGCTATACATGTTCACAATGTATGGTACAAGACACAATGATAAGTGTTCATCCAAACATGCATCAACTGATTCATTCATTTAGTCAATGAGTTGTATTTTTACTAGACATTTTGTATCTTGCATAAGAGTAGATTGCGTATTTAATGCTGAATTCTCCAAATCCCTGGGTCTTCCTAAGTTCATATTCAGTTGTCCATTGTACAAAATGTATCCGACATGAAATGAAGGACTGTTACTTACCCATGACCACGTCAAAAGGCACGTTCTTGTAGTGGAACGGCCTGGCCACGGTTGGTGACGGCTCCTCCCACGGCGCGGTGTACGCTGGGGTGACGGACGTCATGTGGGGGTGGTTCATTACTGCTTGGGTTGGTGAGGGATGGGATGTCCTTTTGTCTCCTACATTGTATATAAGGTCATAAGATACCCATTCTTAGTTCCCAGACAAGACAGACACAAGGAATATTATCCAACTACAACAACAATTCATTATTTTCTACATCACTTTCTTCACTAAGGTTTGGATAAAAGACTTGTTTTAGAAGCTCGTAACCCAAATGTTATTTAGACTATCCATAACTATTCAGCAAATTTTCAGATGGTAGAATATTGATTGACATTTAAAGAGTCTGACATTTAAGAATGTATTTGTACACCGTTTGCAGTGAATCTACAGGCTCCCTGATACATGTAAGAGTACATATCCATAAGCATTTTTAACCGTTACTGTATTGTTAACAAGAAACTTTCTGCTCACCGTAGATTTTCTGATACTTCCTCTCCAGCTGAGCCTGTAGCGACGTTGGCTCCACATCCTCACGGCTGGTCTGGGGGTGGGGGGACTTGAAGTGGCGAGGCTCCCCTGTCCCCGGGGTTGCTCTGTCCCCCAGGGGGTCCAGTCTCCACGGTCCTGCATTCCCCAGGGTCCGTGGGGGCATGGGGGGCAGGGACTTCTCTCGGGCATCAAGCAGCGTCATTTTCCTAAAACACACCAAATGACCATGTCTTGAAAACACAGTACATTGTATTTGGTAGTTCCTTGTACAATCAGACTATGCAAACATCCTTAACAGTTTAAAAGATTTTGTCATCTGTTTGACAATACCAGACACTACTTCATTATATGTGATACTCAATGTAATTTTTGTTAGACCCTATATTATAAATTGTTCCTTTTGGAAAGATCCTGGAGTCTTTGAAAGAATTTCCTATCTTTGCAAAGAAGAACTAATTCTAAAAGGGAATTAAGAGAGAATTAATTTTCTGAGTACCGAGACAACTTCAGTCTTTGCTTTAGATCTGTACCTGTGGTTAAGGATGGAGCTCTGTTGCCGGGGCGGGGACGGGGACCTAGCAACCTCCTGTATAGCCTCCTTTAACCCTGGCAACATCTTCTCCAGTAGCTTCTGCAGGTTTGGGTCACTGGGGAATAAACAAACAAACAAACAAACATTTAGGAAACTGCTTACGGGTCATTTCAAGCTGAGAAACTTGGCAAATTAGAATCTAACTAGATGACTGCTTTTAAAAAATTTTCACCAATAATGCCAACTATGGAATACGTAAAAGTCTTGTCAATTTGTCTTTGATACAAAGTCTTTTTTAAAAGTTAGATACTGGATTGTTCAAGTTCAGAGCATATCGTCTTGCAGATATGAAGAATTGAAATGGTTAAGAAACTTTGATTACCTCTGTGCATTCTGGAGCAGCTGTATCAGTGTGTCTTGTGAGATTCCTTTCAAGCTGTGAAAACAACCATTTTCAAGCAGTGTCAAAAAGTCTTAAAGTCGTATGTATCTAATCCTTCATTCTCAGACATTTCAAAATAAAGATTCAGCAGAGGACAACATGAAAACTAATTAAAGGACCATTAAAAACAGTGAATTTCTTAAAATCAGTGCCAACAAAACAATAATTTGTAGTCTATCTTAAAGATGAACTTTGTGCAGCGTTATGTGAACCTGAGATATAACCAAATGAGTTCACGAGGCTGTGAAGAGACTCACCCCTCGTGTCTGGGGCTGAGGCGGTTGGACGTGTAGGGCTGTCCTCCTGTTGGCACGCCTGACTTGTTCTTAGACGAACGCTTCTTCTTTTTCTGGAGATTATAGCATAAACAGACCACAACACTTGCTTTATTCAAGGCTTTACATCCATACAACTTACTGCAAATTCAGCTACAAACTAGTCATTGGTACATGTACATGTGCATTTGTTAATTCCAGTAAAAATATTACAGGGAACTCAATTCTAAACATTCAATGCTAGGACTGAAGATCTTTCAACTCGCATGCAAGTCAAGTGTGCGACAACAACTGGGACTCAGCTCTAGAGTCTTTGGTCTAGCATCATCTGAGAATTATGTCAACAAACACTCCATTCACATCTTTGTCAAACTACACCTTGAAAATGGTCTTATTATTTGAACAAACATTTACTTAGCTTCTGAGCCTAGCGTCAGGCTCAACAGTATTGTGCAACATGTCTAATGTTACAGTTTGAAAAAAACACAGTAACATCTACAACAGTAACTGTTACTGTTGCAATCTACTCATGAATCATTTTGTTTTCAAGAGATGGCTGCTTTGAAGTCAAAATTAGCATTTACAGTAACTGACTAATAAAGTGATTGATATTGGAAGACAAAAATTTGACTACATTGCCATTAGATTTCTATTCAAACTTTGTCAAAGTCCATCACATCACACTAAGACAAAAGATTTTTACTTCAGCTGATAGCTAACAGTCACGGTTGACACAGTAAAACCTTACTTACCGTTTTCCTCTTGTACAAGTTCTGAGGCAGAAGTTCCTTAGTGATGTCCTTAGCTCTCACCACTCCTGACTTGGTCACTGACCTGGTAATCATACAAAAGATTCCTTACATTAAACTGACAGGATTATGAAAAGCTTGTCGTCAACATATACCTTTCAAATCAGGTCAAACAGAAAACACTAAAAAAACTAATTTTTCACATTGGATGTGCAAAGTTGACAAGTTTTGGTTGTTATTCACTAAAAGTAAAATGATTTATGTGGAACTAAACTGTGCTAAATGAGAATGGGACAAGGTGATGGTGAAACTGTGGAAAGGAATTTATAATGAATTATATTCTTTGAGTCATTATAATGCACCTTACCAGATATTTCCATCTCACTACTGGTCCATGGGAAATGCATGTACGTGTACAAGAGAAATTAAAACAAAGGTATCGTCATTGGGGTATTGTCTAGTTTTCCTTCAGATTAGACAATCATCAGTCCTAAAATATTTACAACATAAATGTCCTGATAAAAATTTCAGGGAATTTCAATACAGTCAAAACTGCCCGAGAGGACCACTTTGAGGACCAAAAAAATCTGGTCTATGTGGACAGGTGGTCATTATAAACAGGATGTCAATGGGAAAATTTATTTAAAGAACCACGAAATAGTGGTCACACTGGCCAAGGGGTCCTTATCTAGAGGTGTTCACTACAGGTTTGACTCTTTTTGTCTGTAATTTGTGTAAAGGGGAATGGTATGGTTGAAATTTGGTTTGCATCCCAAACAGCAAAATTATGTCCAGGGACAGAAGGAAGGAAGCTATGCACTCCAATGTCCTGACACTTCCTAACCCTAACCCTAACCCTAAATCATTAACCCTAACAAAGGGGCTTCGGAACATGGGGGTTTTAAAACATGGGGGTGTCAGAAGATATATAGTGGTGTCAAAACATTATAAGGACGGTCCCCAAGCTGGAGAGTCAGCCCTTTCACCCCACTAGTACACTCAACCCTTACCCTGCCTGCGGTGTTGTCCTGTGGCGCCGCCTGTGTGGCCGCGGGAACCAGATGTACTCCAGGAAACTGCCGCCCAGCAGGTTGTTCACAGCCTTGGTTTTGTCGGTGAAGTCTACAACTTCGTGCACTTCAACCTGTGGGGGAAGACGTCAACAAGGCAATCAGAGATGGCAGACTTCACCCATTCAATGGTAATAAGTACTTTTTGGCCACCTTACAGAAACTGCAGTGCAGAAACGCACACAGACAGATAGATAAGCCAAAAACAAATTCTTCACTCTATGGGGTAAAGTATTATTTTTGATATACAGTATGCAACAGTATCTTCAAGTAACTGAAATACATGTAGCTTTTTCATGAGGATTTTCTCTTCAATCAGCATTTTCTAAATAAGTTTATTGATACTTTTTCATAGTTCTGGCTGCAATCAATCTAATATTGATTCCTGATTCCCCCTACCTTTTGTGCAGGCCTGACGGGGATGGGAGTTGGAGTTGTTGTGTTCATGTTCGTTGCACCCTCTGCTGACTTACGGAGGCTCATCATGGGGCTGACATGAGGACCCATGTACCCGCTCCAGTTCTTCCCGCTGCCATGGCAACAAGGTCAGAGGGTAAAAAACATGCCACATCAGCCCCACATGTGTAATCTTAAGATTTTAGCTAAATCATAACAAATCTTGTTAGACCAAATCAGACTAGATTGGTCTTCCAGTTTGAATCTCATGTACTTTTAGTAAAATGTTGGTCTGTACTCTGTACACACTTTTAGCCTGGAGTCCAGCCTTCTTAGCTTTAATCCGCTACCCAAGCTCCCAGACTCCAGGCTATTTCTTGGTGGGGCTTGGGTAGTGCACTAAAGCTGGACTCCAGGCCAACACACTTTGCCCTCAAGACACTGACCTTGGGCGATGATGTTGTCGTCGCGGAGACATCCCCCCCGACAGGGACCCGGCCACCAGCCTGTCCGCCAGCGGCTGTCCCGTGTCCAGGTTAAACTGGTCCCGCTTGTCGAAGCCGTAGTCCCCTAGCAGGTTCACCACGTTCTGGGTGGGCAGGCTGCCTGCTGGGGAGGGGAAACACAGTCAAAGTTTTAACAAGGCTGTTGTGGACCGATGTTGAGGCCGTTGGACACAGATACAGGGAGATATTGTGGAATGACAGCATGGGTCTTTGTCTTGGACGAATACAATTTCATAAAGGGGGGGGGGGTACAATATTGAATAACGGTCTTAGTGGGTTCATAATAAGGCAATCAGAGATGGCAGACTTCACCCCCTTTATGCAAATTGCTGCATGTGTAAAAGTGAAAGTCAGTGAAACTCAAACCAGTTCAGCTGAACACAATGAACACTTGAACTAATATTCCACCGGCCGTGACAGAAGAGACAGACACCATATTTACAGGTTCATTGCACATGTACCAAGGAAATTCCCCTTGCTCTTTTTGATGAGTATGGTGAGCAGTGGACCACTGCTTAACACCTTTTCCTAAGCACTGCAACCCTTTCGAGTAGCATGAAATTACGATACTGGCTGGGCAGCCAAAAGGCAACGTGATTGGCTAGTAACTTACCCAGGAACAAATGCCGCCAGAAGGACGGATAGTCAGCTGTTTTGTCAGGACCATTGCTTGGTATAGCACACTGCATTGCATACAAGTGACAGTCTCACTCACTCACGTTACTTAAATAGCTTAGTCTGCCGTAGGGGCAGCATATTATTCAGTAAAAGTTCAGTAAGTGACTGGTAGGCAAGAATTGTTGGTTCAGAACAACACTACGTGCACATACCTCCCCCAGAAGACTGCTGGGAGCCGGTCAGTGGGCTGAGGGAACGAGGCGGTTGCGGGCGGTGCGCATGTTTGTGAGCCAACCAGCAGCCGGGGTGTTGGCACAAGGCCCCACAGGTCGCTGGTGGGACTGCAAACTCGCTCATCAGGAAACAATTTTACCGCATCTGAAAAAAGGTAGATGGTACATAACTGCTTCAGCAATATCAATTGATAAACAGATATTGGGACTAAACAAGGTAATGTTTACAGTATGTTTCCAGCAGTCAGAAAATGTTGCGATCTTTGTCAATTCTCAATATATGCTGAAGATTACAACATGTTTTATCTATGACTATGTCAAGTCACTCCCGTGTCATGTATGGAACTCTCTGGCCACTAGCCGTGGCGACTAACGAATGGAGTTTTTAAGAAAAAACTCCCTTCGTTAGTCGCCATGGCTATCTTGCCACCGACTTATTTCTCACCACTGCTTTGAGGGGATTCAAGAATGGCAGAAATGTGTAAACTGTAACTCGTCTGTTACCCATTAGATTACATGGTAGAGCACTAGTGCCTCAATGATGTCATCTAGCTATCTTAAACCTATCTATTGGGTTACCTTAATAGCGAACTTAAATCACAGCACAGCTTAAAACGCACATAGCTGGATATCAAACACATAAAGCGATTTTCTTGATTCACCTTACACAGATGGAAGCCGTTTATTGTTATGCGTACAGCGATCTCACTCGGATTTAACAGCAGGCATTATACGCACTGTTGTGTCAACAGAAGGAACGTAACCTTAAACTTCACCCTCCCCCTCTATTCGTAACTTTCACGAGTCAAAACTTAAAAACGTCGCAGAAACAGAACATTATACTAACACCCTGGCAACATATTGACCACCGGTATTTCGTTCATATGCTTAGCTCTATTAAACACGAACAACAAGCTGATCTTACCATTAAACAATAAATCTGTGCGCCGGATTTACGACATTGTTGACAGCGTCCGCCATGTTCTTGATCCGCACTCAACTTTGGGTCGCCTAGCAACAGGTGGAAAGGTACACCGCTCAGAAGTGACATCTACCGAATGTAATGCAAACTGCAAGTTTGTGTACAGTTCTTTGTAGGTGCAATGTGTACTAAAGTCGCTAGGTGACGACATTACATTACATGGTCTGGGTTTAGTTCAAAGTGTCCAAGACATATTTACTTATAGCTCCGCCGAAATGTTATGATACTACGAGCGCACGTCGGTAGCTGGGGGTTTGTTTCATGAACAGGATATCGTCTGCACTCTTGGAAAGGTTTGGAAGGGCGTTAACGTTATTTAGTACAGTAGTACAGACTAATATGGCTAATATATATAACACAACATTTTGCATAACATGTTGACGTTCTGTGCGAAAGTGAAAGTAGAGTAAAACAGTAAAATCAGTTGGACCAGAGGTCGTTGCAGCCTTCTCAGGTGAGTTTACATTTGAAGGTACAGGCTACACTGTTGGAAAGGATAATGTACTCAGAGTACAGAGACAAACATGTGTAACTGTTAAGTTTTAAAATGTGTAACGCGTTGACCTTCAGTGCAAAAGTAAAAGACAAACAATCAGATCAGATGGACCAAAGGTCAATGTAGTCTCAGGTGAGTGTACATTTGAATAGGCTAGATTTAGATGTACACTATGCTTGATTTTATTACGATAGAATTTTCACATACATGTCATGTAAAAAAATCGTAAGGGTACAAAAAAGCATAGATCTGGAGATAGAAATACTGCAGTCAAAATAGAAACTGACATCAAAAAGATCCGGAAGGTAGCTTTTTCTTTCTTAATCTATAAAGTCACCATTTATTTTCAGTGTCCATCTAATGATGCTGTCATTGCTCTTTTTTTCAGAATGACGATTCCCCTATATGAACAGTGATATGATGCATCAAGAAAGGGAACAGAACAATGGTTTTGGCCCCATCCCTTCACCCAGGGGTCGCCTGGCTGCTGGGTTTCATTGGGCTCTGGGAGCAGCCTGGCTGGGGTGGCTTTTCTACAAAGTGAAAACAGCAAACATCCACATCTCTGGTGTTTATATTCAACTTTCATCAGGTAAGCTAAAAAAGGAAATCTTGCCCCCTTTGCTCTCAGGAAAGGGGTCACCTGAAACTGTTTATCTATTTCATACACTGAGTTATTTAGGGCTTTTGTCATGTCTTTCCTAATTATCTGAATCCTAAGATTAAAATCGGTTCCATTTGTTGATAATTTTTTGTGCTATTCAGTATCGTAAGGGAAATAGATGTGCTCATGTTGGTTCTTCTCTGATCCTACATACAGAATAAAGTGGCAATAACTGTACTGTTCATTTTGCAGGTCAAAAGTGTGTGAACGACACCCACCTCTATCTTGAGGATTCTATGTTCACCCACTACATGTTCATCACTGCTGCCGTCCTCCTCACCTCGCTCATCTCAGGACTTCTGCACAGTGTTGGTTTCTTTATGGAAGAGTTGAAGCATATCGACTCTCGCCATGGAGGCCGGTATGAAGATACTAATTATAAGCAAATAAGTTTCAAGAAAGCAAAATAAGTTAATCAAACATGGCTAGCCCCCTTATACTGTAAATGTCCTTCTTTGGCATAACATATTCTTGTATCTCACTATAGAAACACACACACACACAAAAACACACACATAAACACACACACATACACATACACACACACACACACACACACACACACATAGACACAGACACACACACACACACACAACCAAAATCAATATTTCACTGCCTTAGGCCTGGGACTTCACTGCAGTAAAAATGGACAGTCTAGATCTGTTAGTGGGACTTTGTAGGCATTCAAGTGACTGTTGTTTTTCATCCATTCTCCATATAACCTTCCTCCATTTCATCCATCCTCTATAGGTACCTGGAGGCCTTGCAGAGTTGTCTCCACTTCCCCATCAAGCATGCCTGTGCTGTCCTGGTGGTCATCTCTCTTGTACTGTGGTACTTGAATACAGATACTTTCGTCCAACTCTGCTCACAGTACCAGGACCTGTTGTTGTTGCTGGCTGGGGTAGAGCTCTTCAAACACAGCTTTAACTTCATGGTACATGTAACAACAAAATTACATTACTCTGTTCTGTTTTCCTAGTGTATAACAGATAGTAGCAGTATTTGTTGTATTTGTAGCTTCCCAACTCCCTCAGTGTCACTCACTCACTCACTCACTCACTCACTCACTCACTCACTCACTCACTCACTCACTCACTCACTCACTCACTCACCCACTCATACACACACACACCCACTCACTCACTCACTCACTCAGTAGCTTGTTTAGTCAACTCATGAAGTTTACACAGTATGATAGACCTGGAAATCCCCTGGAAGTATATATATCTCACTGACAAACTACTTTAGATGCATTTAAGTTTGCTGTGATTTGATTTCACAGTAGGGAGAAAATGGAGTGTTTGCAGTGTTTTTAGTCAACATTGAACCAACTTGAACTTAAATGAATTTACAGTATAACCCAATGTGCCTCCCACACACAGAAATCAGCTGAAGTGGAGATCATGGAACAGGTGGAAGGGAGCAAACAGAACATCGCCCACGGACTGGCCTGGTCCTTCTACACAGGATATCTCAAGATTATCCTTCCCAGTGAGTGTCTCCATCACTCTTCTACATCCAGCTACATCTAATCTTTGTTCACTGCAATGTACATATGAATATTTATGGAAATTTTCTGTTGCTTCATTTTCAGCTCTATGTTGGATGCCTTTTCACTGTTACATAGTCATTCTGGTCTAGAAATGTAGGTTCCAGTTTGATCAGTCTCAGTAACTTTTTTTTTAGATCTTCATGACAGGATTGAAAAGTCACTGTGGAAAGACAAAATCCACCCAACTGCTTGGAGGCTGTTGGTTCTCCTCCCTTTGAAATGTGAAGTCCAGGCCAATCTGGAGGATGGGGACTCCAACATCAAGGTACAGTCTAGTGTTATTTCCATCCCAGGTCAAATATAGGTCTGCAACTGTTTGTTATCCATAATTAGAATGTTGTCAAGTTTTATTTCTGAACTGTGATCGTTTATACCAGTTTATCTTAGACTGTCAATGTTTCAAAATGATTTGTACAATTGATGCCCTTTTGTAGAATGTCACAGCAGGTTTGCCTGACAATGAATGCCTAGTGCCCATGAAGTTGGACAGGGGTGGAGTCAATAAAAGAGTTTACAAGAATGATGTCCATTGTATCACAGACCCAGACACTGGAGATGTAAGTTCTACCTGACGGTAACATGTTCAGGGCTCATTTTGTGTAACATTGATCTCCGTAGGAATATGTAACTAAAGGTAGCCTTTCCCTAAGCCTTTTAGATATTTATAAGTTGTCATAATGATTGTGTTGATATAAGGCCACACCAATTTAATTTTTTTTCTTCTCTAAGTCCAACACTTTCACCTGTCTAGATCTGTCAGTTGAATGCAGATAAGTGTGATGCACACCTAGTACATTAAACTAACTAATCTGTGATGTACCTCTATCCTCAGTTTGAGTACTGCATTGTCGAGTATGCCACCAATGTGCAGACCCTGTATGAGATGCAGACAGAATGTGAAGGGTTCAGTAGAGAAGCCAGGGAACAGCAGGTCAGTTAGACAGGGTGGTGTTGGCACCATGATTATCACTTATCTACATCTGTATCTATATGGCCGATATAACTGCATAACACACCAGCTTCGCAGGCACTTAAGCTGGCAATTTTGAATTAAAAATGATACTAGGACATTTTAAGATCTGATTAAGTACATTATGGTTGTAAACATTTTATCTTGTTGACTGTTCAGTAAACCACTTATTCATTGTCATAGGATTCATTGTCATATTCATAGGATTGTCTGATACTTCAAGATGAAGCTCAAACAGTTACTCCTAATCAATAGTTAGAAGCACAAAATGTAATGTGAGCCTAATATTGTGCATTCTTTATATATTATATATATACTCAGTAGTAACTTTATTTTTCTGAATTTTACATAGAAGTGCTTTTCAACTACTGGTTATGGCCAACTGTTGACTGTGTTTGCACATAGGAGATTTACAAACAACATGCACATTATTCTTGGAGTCATGAAATGAACTAATATCCTTCTATGTAGGTAAAGCTGCTGTATCTTACCCTGAAGAACATCATTGATGGTGACCGTGCATGCAGAGACAAAGTTGTACTGGTGCCACTCGACATAACAGGTAAGTTGGAGGCACATACTACGTACTTTGAAGCGACAGGTCATCCAGTATACATATAGAATGTCCTGTAATTCGGCTGGAACTTAAGTTGGAAAAGAAATATCATTCTTAATTCCTTTCTTTTTTTCCAGAAATGTAGTGAATGTACGCTTATGTCACAATTTGAAGTAGTATTGTCTTTATGTATAAGATAGCCTTGTCAATGTGTAAATTTGTAAATTACACATTGGACCACTGATGCTTGGGGGGCGGGCTGTTTTGAATACCAAGTATACATTTCTTAACACATGTCAGGCAATGTAAACAGTTGCTGTACTATAATGGGTTATGTGGGATACAATAAATTAGACTTTGATGATGGTTGGATCCACCGATTCCTTAGATCTAAGTGAGTCTTACACCTTTGCAGACAATGAGGACCACAAGCTTGCCAAAGTCATTCTCCGAACCTTGAAGCAGCTGAAGTCAGGGACAGTCGACATGCCAGACAGAGACCCAGAAGGTATGCTATTGCTTGAGTCTCTAACAGACTCCATGGGTTGATGGAAAAATAGTAGAGATTGACTAAATAAACTAAATGAGTTAGCTGGCATTAAGATCACCATTTGCAACCCGATGGCCCTAACTCTTCTGGCATATTATGCAGTCTATTTGGTCGATTTCTACTATTGTTCCAGCAGCCCATGGATCCAAAGTATGCTGATAGAGACTATGCTATTGTAAAAGGGAGGTATAGTAGTGTGACAGAACTCTAACCCGACTCTCTATAGATGCCTCACTCAACAAATTGGCATTGATTTATTAATATTGACATATGTTAACTGTCAAACTGCTTAGAGTGATCTGAATGGGTCATGGGTGCTAGACACTTCCTTGCCAGTCACGTATCAACCCTCATGTGTGATCTTACTATTTTTCAGATCTTAGAGCTAATGAGACCAACCCAAAGGACGAGGCTGAGGAAAAAGGTAGTTAGACTAGACTTTTATGAATACAAAAGACACATTACATTGTCACGAAAAAGCTTTTTAAACAAATGTATTATAAAATGTATCCAATGCAAAAATATTGACACATTACATTATCTGAATCTGCAGGTATTTATTGCCAGGACACTCAGGACCCTCCATTCTCCTTGGAGAAGATTATGAAAGGTAAGTTGTACCTGTGGGTATGTGGTAGAGAAGACTGCTTGTTTGTTTGTTTGTTGTAATGCTCTATATCACTAGAGGGTTCAATTTTTTTGGTCATCTCAAGGGACCCAACTTCATAGATTTTCTTTGGTTACTAGCTACCATTCTCTTGTCAGGAAGATGGCAATGGTTTAGTATCATTTCTCTTGAGTAGAGCAATTACACCAAAGAAAATAGATTTGATTTCCCTTGTATCTCATAACTGTGTGTATTGTATTGTTCAGTCACCAGGGCTAGCCCTTTGTAAATTGGGTAGTCCTGGCTGTATGTCTATGATGCCCCATGCAGCATCTCTACAGAATGTATTATTATATACTCTGTGGAGATCTTTTGATAAACAACCAAATATGCTGTAAATTCTATACTTTAGCATATTTTTCGTTATTACTTTTATTCTGCACTTTACAATCACTGACCTTAAAGCAAACCGTAATGTTGTTTTGGTACCTGTTTACAGAGTCTACAGGCTTTCCTCTTCCAGAGATACCTGTAGAAACTGCACCTGACTCAAGCTTTGACATCCAGGGGGCCAAGAAATGATGTAGCTACTGCTACTCTAACTAGCTCAGGAGGTGGTTTCCATTTAATCTGCTAAAACCCTTCTTTAACCTGTTAAATTGCGTTCATATTAAGCTAAGATAGCCGGCTAAATTAGCCTGTTAAACCCTTTAATTTATTCAACCAGCTATGAGAGGCTTAATATGAACGGGGTCTAACTAGCGAGTCAGTGGGGTTGAGAAACTCATGAGAATCGTATCCAATCTAATAGCTGACCAGCCTAGGGGTCTAAAACTTGGTTCTGACCATTTGAATATACATGTAGTATCAAATTGCTTTTCTGCAAAAGCGGTATGCTAAAAGCTTGCAGTGTGGTATTTTTGAATGTACAAAGGAGGTTATAGGATGTACCATCAAGGTACATGTACCGTGCAATGTGAGTGTGATCAACAGATGATGTGATACATGCTATACTTATATGATATCAGTATTGCTGAGTACTTGCCTATATAATATGTGATTTTTTTTATTGTTCAACTGTATGCATAGTCAAAGAGATGTTGCATTAGCTATTTGCGGCAACATTTTAATTGAATCTTTGTGTACATTCCTGTTGATAAGGCTGATATAGTACATTTGATATCAATTGATAAATATTGCCTTATATCTTGGTAAATGATATTTAAGAAAATATAGATAACATTAAGAAAAAATGTTATTACACAGCATTCCCTGGTTTCTTCATGGCTACTTGCCATAATGTCAAGGTATTTATAAGAACATGACAAGGCATATAGAATCGTTGCCTACTTGAGGGAATGACTCTAGAAATGACAAATGAGGTGGAGATTGTATTCGCAACAAAAGTGCTACTTTCAAAGTCTTTATTGAATAAACTAAATTTAGGAACTTTTATGATCAAGTCTTGAAACTGTCGTTTATCCCATAAATTGCAGAAATTGACATTCCTCCATCAAAACATTTCAATTGAATTATAAGAATACGCTTAATAACGAGTTTGAAAAGTAAGTATTTTTTTTAGTATACAACCTCGTTGATAGTTTGATTTATTAGCAAAATTCATGAGACAACACCAGGTATTGCTATCAGTGGGGGCCAATTAGCGCCTGAGTTAATAGGCATGATAAGCACCTCAAAGAAATGCAAATTTTACACATACCACACTGATCACAACCCGTCCGACCAGCGTGTTCGGACCTTAGCTTGGGAGCCAGACAATCATTACCTGAGCTCCAGGACATCCACGTACGCGCCTACAATCCCGTCGACCGTCTGAAGATCCCGTAGCAATTTTTATGACAAGTTTTCTGCCACAAGCGCGAAGATGCTGCTGCAGCAACTTGTTGTGCTGATCGTTATTTTTGCCGTCCACCCATCGGCTGCATCCTTGAGCGTATCGGGTGAGTACATGGCTTGGGTTCAAGTTGAAGTTGTTAACTGTTTTCCAACTCTTTGTCTGTGTCTATCATCAGGGCCATGCGTAGTGGTGAGGAACGTAGATCCCAGAACGTGATCCGGACTTGCTGTTTGGATCTATGACATTAAATGTGTAAAAAATAGAATTGTTGTAACTGCCTGATATCACATAACTCTGTATTTCCACACAGGCATTAGCAAAATATGTCGCAACGTTTTGCATGATGCTCTGGCCTTGATGATAGAAATAGAACACGGGCCAACTTGCCCTAAATCCAACTCGTCCTAACTACTAAGTCGTTCTTATGTCTAGTTATGATTCGCCTTAGATTTTATACAGACTCACCCCTAAAATCAAAAGCAGATATCCTACTTTGAGTTTTAGAGATTTGAGATTTTGGGCAAGTTGACTAGAAATCACACGGATGTACGTACAACTATTTACTAAAATGTGTGTAAAGCTGATCGGAAATGCTCGCGAAACAAGAAAAAAAAGAATCAGTTGAACATGTCGTTACACGTGAATGGTGTATTGTATTCTGTTAAAGTTGTAAATGTAATAATCAGCACCCATTTCACAAGACTCACATAATCACAGCATTGTTTGAATAGTGCTATTTCACATAACTGTTGGTATTTCCATATAGCTGTTGGTATTTCAATGACAGCTATTTGTATGTTTACTGTGACGTTTTCTTTACATTACATCGTCAGGAGTATCTTTACAAGAAAGTTTCGTGTGATCTGAGCCGTCTAAGCTACTTATTTGATGTCAATAGACGCATACAAAGTTGTCTATAACTTACATGTGCCTGTCGACAGATCTGGAGCAATACAGCAGCACTTTTACAAGCCCCACGTAACTCTGTGATGATAAGAAATATCCGTAGATCAAAATTAGACTAATCAAAATGCTTGTTTTCTTCATAGCGACTGAGTCTCGACAACCCGAACTGGGATCGGCCGTTCAGACTGCCTCAGCAACTCTTCAGCCGAGTCCTTCCCGAACATCGGTTGGTCCCTCTACCCAGTCGCCTCATCTTGACAGCACAGATGCGACTACGCTACAACCAACGCTGTCACCAACGACCCAGCCGTCTGTACTCTCCTCACAAACAAACAATATTTTGTACATAGAACCATCCCCCACCGCACAACCCTTCAGAACTTCGACTCCTGTTGACGCGCTGCCCGGCATTTCGGGCCTATCTGCTGGTGCCACACCGTCATTAGGACCCGTCGTCATCACATTATCTACTGCTCTCGTCACGCCACATCTTAGTACAGTGAGTCCATTTCTCGCAACGTCCGTCGGCAAGTCGGATCCAACCATTGCGCCGTCCCTCGGCACGTCGGCTCCAGTCGTGGTACCATCCCTCGGGACTTCGGTCGCGGCTCCGTCCCTCGGCACTTCGGTCGTGACTCCGTCCCTCGGCACTTCGGCTCCAGTTATGGCTCCGTCTCTCGGCACATCGGCTCCAGTTATGACCCCGTCTCTCGGTACATCAGCTCAAGTTGCATCATCGTCCCTCGTGACTTCGTTCCTCGGCACATCCGTTCCAGTTGTGACACCGTCCCTCGGCACATCGGTTCCAGTTGTGATTCCGTCCCTCGGCACTTCGGCTCCAGGTGTGGCACTGTCTATCGGGACATCAGCTCCAGTTATGACAGCGTCCCTCGGCACTTCTCCTCCAGTTGTGGCACCGTCCCTCGGCACATCGGCGCCAGTCGTGGCACCGTCCCTCGGCACATCGGCTCCAGTCGTGACTCCGTCCCTCGGCATATCGGCTCCAGTTGTATCACCATCCCTCGGCACCTCTCCAGTTGTGATGTCCCTCAGCGCATCGGCTTCAGTTGTGGCACCGTCCCTCGGCACTTCTCCAGTTATGACACTGTCCCTCGACACTTCAGCTCGAGTTGTATCACCGTCCCTCAGCACTTCGGCTCCAGTTATATCGCCGTCCCTCGGCACTTCGGCTCCAGTTGTGGCTCCGTCCCTGGGCACTTCTCCAGTTGTGACATCGTCCCTCGGGATTTTGGTCATGACTCCGTCCCTAGGCACATCAGTTCCAGTCGTGACACCGTCTCTCGGCACATCGGCTCCAGTTATTACACCTTCATCAGGAATGTTGGGCACCGTCGTGCCTACGTCGTCGCTTGTCATCACCACTTCCCCGGGCACACCATCTTCATGGATCACGCCTGTTATCACACCGTCCCCAGTCATCACGCATACCATAGGCACATCAGCCTCCACCATGAGCTCTCTCGGCACACCGACTTCAACCGCCACACCTTCACTGAGGCCATCAGCACCACTCGTTAGACCGTCATATAGCACTATCACACAGGCGCCTTCCACCACGTTTTTGGACGCTTCTCGGTCAGCTGTTTCCTCATCTTTACGTGCATCAGCGACACCCAGTACAGCACAACTGAACACAGTGCGGCTCGACACCTCACAGGTGACAGCGACAATGCAGACAGACACGATGCTCGTGTCTCCTGCGGTGCGATCTATATCACCAGTGACGGCAACCGTGACGCCTACCGCAACTGGACCGACATCGCCTACTCGTCAGTTACCAGGTAAGGCTGTGTTTTCAGAGCACTTTTCCCACAACAGAACAGTCAGAACAGAATGTCCTATGTATACATGTAAGATAAACAGTTTTCAGGTCAGTTTGTTGTCCCTTGTCTTTGTGAACTTTTGCCATGGTTTTCTCTTTTTTAATTTTGATTTCCCGGCTAATCTTTTTTGTCCCGTAGTATGTGTCCGATGCAGAAGTTCTTTATTTCAATAGTCAGAGCACTGTTCTACATAAACGTTGTAAATCTTGTCTGAAGACTGTTTTCTTCGTTTGTCTGCCCCCTGCAGTTCTCCAAGCACAGTCGCTTGACGTCGTTTCTCGGAGCAGTGACGTGTTTAGTCCGGTAGAGGGCGCTACGATCGTTTTCAACTTCGCCATACGGAACATCGGTCCCGGGGACCTCCTTCCCAACAGCAGCGGGAAACTGCAACTTAAGGTAGGCATGTTCATTTTTGTTTGTTTGGTTTGAACTGGTAAACCACCATATCGACTTTACTACTGAGGCGTTGTCAAAAATGTTCACATTTATTGTACATACAACAGCAAGTTGATACATGGTGCTTCTAGTTTGGAACTCGGCAGCTCTTTGAATCTGAAATTCTAAGTGCAAATGTATTATTTCTCCCCATAGGTCTACCTTACCGACAGTGCACAGTTTGACGTCGCCACAGCCGTGTCTAGACCCACCGACGCCACCGTAAGGCCTTTGCACACCGCTCTGATCAGGCAAGGCATAAAGAGCGGCAAAACTGTTGAGATGTTCGACCTGTCAGCTCAAGTGTCTGTTCCCCGGGCTAACTGCAGTTCCTTTACACACCTATGTGTGGCGTTTGAGATACATGGGACTGAAGTGAATCAGACAGGGACCGGCATCTGCAAACCGCTGGGCAGTGGACAAGGCGGCGTTGGGACACTGGATTGTAGTAAAGGTACGAAATGCCTTTCCTGTTTACCATTGTGAAGCCTTCATCTGCACACATTTTTGCATAAAAGCGGAGCCCCGTCAAAATCATTCACAAAGTTGACTAGGGACTGGTCTGCTTGAGAAGGACATTGAGTGTAAGAGTTAACGTTATTGTCTTTTCTTTTTCAGCGTTAGGCGCCTGCAGCGTCGCATGCGACGCCAATGCGAACTGCATCCAAGCAGACGACGGTAAAGCGAACTGCGTCTGTGCCACAGGGTATACCGGTGATGGAACAGTCTGCTGGGGTGAGTGTCCAACTTTGAAATTCTAGAAAATCAGATAAAATTTTGTTTATTTCTTACCCCTGGGTAATTAAGAATCACACACAAAATACAAAAAATACTGTCATTAAAGGACAAACAAACTACTAGTATGCAAAATAGAGATTCAAGCAACTTCATATGGGCATCGTTCTATCAGACAAATATTCACTGAAAGACTTCCTTTAATCTTATCTCCCAAATCGCAGATGAAGACGAGTGTAGGAGCGCCCCTTGCGCCGATGTTCCGAACTCCAGGTGCGTGAACACAGTTGGATCATACCATTGCGCGTGCGTCCCGGGGTACGTCAGGACGGGCGGGACGTGCAGAGCTGTAGCGGCGTTCCAAGCAGACGTGCGGTTCTTCGCCTTCAACTACACGGACGCCTACTCTGATAGCAGCTCCGCCGAGTTCAGACAGCTAGCTGACATCTACTCCAATGAGGTATTACTTTAAGGAAATATCAGATTTCATGCAAAGGTTTTGTAAGCACGTGTAGCTAACTTTTCACTGTATCTAGGTACACCATGTATAAAACATCAAGATAACTCCCTGGCATCTTCTTTGGGAACTTACAGTTCCTTTTAAAATCGCACATCTCAGGGCTGTAAATCCTTTGAGTGAAACTATTCTGGCTTTACAAGAATTTGCTTTCTAGGCACTGTCTTCTTGACCCATAGCGTGTAACTCATTGCAACATAGTGAATTTAGAGAAAAGTGTGTGGTAATCTTCGTTTGTCGTGATATTATTAACTGCTGTGGTTACCTCTCTATCCACACACAGATGACAAGCCTGTACCTCTCCAGCCCCCTAGCGAATGTCTTCCGAAGTGTGCAAGTTCTGGGATTCCGGAAGGGCAGTGTGATCGGCACCCATACGGTGAATGTGGCAGAAGGTAGCGGAGAGACAGCAAGCAGTGTCAGCAGGGCCCTGCAAAACGCTATCCAGTCGGCAGGGGGCACCGCACTACAGATGTCGACAGCGGTTGAAGTCACCGGTAAGTCAGCGATATCTGGGCACAGAAGTGATTCCTTTTGAGACGTTTTTAACCAGAGAAGATTCCATTGGGCCGCATGCCAGCATCCAAACCCATTTATTTTCATTAGAAAATGTGAAAGTATGGCAGTGTTACTAACTGCCGCAATCTGTTGTGCAAGAAAGCGCCATTATCGTGTATCGTAGACCAAATAAAGTTACGCGTCTGGCTCTTATGACGAGCAAACTGCCAGATAAAAGTATCAGAACACAAACACTGAGTTAACAAGTTAAGAAAAGGAAGGGTTGAAACATGTGCGACATGCCTTCACTCGATGCTTGAAAACAATAACATGTCATTTCCGACATGTCTTTGCCCAGATTACGACGAGTGCGCCAGCCCGGACCGTAACGACTGCAGCTCTGACGCGCGGTGTGAGAACCAGGTGGGCGGGTTTACCTGTCTGTGCCGCACGGGCTACCAGGACAGGTCACCGCAGGGCAGGCCGGGAAGGAAATGCTACAGTTAGTAGTGTCCCTTCTTCTCATCTTTTTTCGTTCTTCACTGAATTTCTTTCGAACAAACAAACATAAAAAGTAAGAAAATGAGCGGTAGCGAGGAAACTACAAACAAGAAAAGTGCAATATGACCGAGAATTAAGCTATTTTAACGTTAAGGTAAAAAATATCTGTATTTCAACATTTCTAGTCTCACTATAAGAAGCTCACTCATTTTTCGGTTATTTTACAAACTTTCTTTCCCACAGACTCTACCCTGGTTGCCGGGGTTACCTTGGGGCTGGTGGCTTTAGGGCTTCTTATTATCGTTCTGGCGGTCTGTTGTTGTCGGCGGAGAAAGAAGGCTGAGGTAACATCGCAACTTTCCTCTAACATTGTGTGATGTAGAAACAATTGTAGGGCTGTAACTGCAGATAACACCCTGTAATGTCTTCCAGAGCACCATTCACACACAAAGAAACGGCACGCAGGCAAATAGATATTTTCCTAGTTCTTAACGCCATCCATGTACGATAGTATCAATATGCCCTGTCCTTCGTGCTGAACATCATCCGCAAATATTAAAAGGCGTATCCTTGGTGCTGAACATCATCCGCATAAGGCCCTGTCCATCGTGCTGTCTAATGTTAGACAATTGTTGATTATCTCTTATATGGTGTTGTCTTTACACTACGTTTCACACACGTTAAAAAAGTCAAAGTATTTGTGTTATTTTTCGTCTAGCCTGTCGGAGTAGGAGACCTTGTTTGGGGCAAACAGGGCGTGCGGGCGTTCTGGTGGCCGGGCGAGGTGACGCAGGGCAGGAACGGGAACTCGCTCTGGGTCCGCTGGTTCGGACTCAACACCTTCTCTCCTGTAAGTTTTGCGGGCTGGAAGGAACTCGTGTAATTTCATAGAAACATTTAGTGGATGTAGGACCATCAAGATTGGGTCACAAAATTGGGTTGGTGACGACCTAAAAACGGAAAATCATTTCGTGAAATGTTGCTTGACATGTTATTTTCCCGGTATCTTCCCGGCAAACCGTAAGCAGTAAAATATTTTCATTTTCTTGTCATCAATTTCTTTTCAGCTTACCTTTATCACTTTTCGTCTTATCTGCTGATTGATAATGGTACCTTCCATAAAGACACAATTGGATGATATCAACTACCGAATGTCAAGATCCATCGAACTATGCTAAACCGCCTCCAACGTATACTTTCGACATGGTTACCATATCATTCATCTCCTACATTTTCCCAGGTCAGCGAACTAAAAGTTCAGAAGTTCCAGTCGCTGGAGCAGCACTACGATTCAGACGCTAACGAGACAACGCAGTCCTACCGTGAGGCTTTGAACAGAATTCTAGAGGTACGTATCTGTGTTTGAAACTTTTCCTAGTTCATGCTACAGTTGTCTGAGGCTGGTGCTAAACACCATTCACACACAAGGAGACGGCACGCAGGCAAAATGACCGTTCTTGACGCGATCCATATACTAGTATATGATAGTATCAAAACGCCCTGTCCTTGGTGCTGAACATCCTCCACAAATACCAAAAGCCTCTGTCCTTGGTGCCGAACACCCCTCGCAAATACTGAAAAGGCATGTCCTTGCTGCTGGACACCCTCCGCAAAAAGGCATATCCTTGGTGCTGAACACCCTCCGCAACCATATGATAATGTCCTGTCCTTGGTGCGGAACACCCCCGCAAATATTAAAAAGGCCCTGTCCTTGGTGCTTGGTTGGAATTCTTAAACGATGCCGTCTCCTATGCGCTGTGACATTGATTATCAAATATATAAAGTTCTACCATCTGCTTCCTTTCAGAAAAAGAATTCACAACGAAGAGACATGTACGAAATGACATTGGGCAATGAGGTAAGTACGTCTAACAAATTCTTACTGATCGGAAAATTATATTGCTGATATAAAGGCAACAGACAAGCAAAAACACTTGAAATCACGTGGTTTCTACTGTTATTCTCTCAGTCAGACTTTCGCAAGATTAATGATCAGAGCACAACCATCTTATTTCGTAATTTGTCCGGAAAGTTTCCCAATTGAGTTGACATAAACTAAATTGACCTTCTCTTGTTTGTCCAGACCGTTCCGTCGTACTCGGAGACCGTTCTCGATGAGACCACCCGACCAGACGACAACGTGTACCAAGACGTCATCAACGAATATCAGCGGGTAAGTGATTTTTTTCCCTCACATAATCCAACATAATTAGCGTCTATCAGGCTCCAGAGACGACTGGAAAGAGTAGAAATTGGTCAAATAGATACGTTAGATAACATGCCAGAGGAGTTAGTCCGCTATAGGAGAACATTTTGTCGCTACTCCTCTGGCATGCTTTCTATCTGTCTATTCAACCAATTTCTACTCTTTCGAGCCGCCTCTGGAGCCCGGTAGACGCTACAGCACTATGGGGCTAGTCCAATAGATTTTCGGATGAGTGGACAAGCATTAATTTCCTGGACCAAAACAAAGTCACAGACACAGTTACTCCAGGGTTTATATTGCATGTAGCCCTTGGAAAAATGCTTAACACTATACCCGACAGTGTGAAATTGAGAAATTTGCTGGTGTAAATGGTTTTCCTTTTATTTACAGCTCATGGCACCCCCGTCGCAGCAAATTGACGGGTCCGCCGCAGAGGCGCATGGGTACACTAACGGTGCAATCCTGGAGGACGAGGGCCCGTACAGAGAGATGGAAGTGAGATGAAGAGAGTTTTGAGCCAGGTCCGGGCCGAGCCACGCTAGTGACTCCGGTCCTGACTAAACGGCCTGTAACACCTTGTATAGTTGTGTTGTATTGTTGTAGTTTTTATTTATTGTTGTAGAATAGATAGCTGTTACGGATTAAGTACGACATGGGATAATGCAGACGCGCATTATTTAGGGAAAATCCTCCAGCCTTGTAAATACTTCTATAAAGTTTCCCATGCTAACAGTGATATGTTTTGAAGTCAATCGAAATCTGTAGTTGTTGTAGATAGTTTTAGGGGTACTAAATATAAGATATCTGTTGCTACTTTTAGGAACACTCTAGATGCTTGAGTTAATTCAGTTAAAAGAAGCCAGTGCTTTCCACAATGCCTCTTCCACAGCATGGAAAATGGTGGATCTGTCAACAGTTTCTTTGAATGACGTGTGGGAGGGGGAGTTGGTACCTTGCGTTTACATATGGCAGAAACAAATGTATCAACAATTGTGAATGAGTTGTGTTCTATTGCAAACTAGTACAACATCATACATACATGCATACAGAGTATTACACACTGATGTGCTGTAGGTTCAAAGTATGAATCACTCGCGATGGCACTGCCTGAATACTTTCAACAAATGGTCAAATTGGTCAAATTAACAAAACACAGTTACAACAGATGTATTCACAATCACAATTCACAAAATATATGAAGTTTGAATTACTTCCCGTTTGTTTGTTTTTAATTCAAATATCTAAGATCCCAGTGGCTGCTTTTTTAAACCCGACGACACAGTGAAACCTCTCTTTGGCTAGTACGTGTAGGTGTATCAACCGGGCAGATCATGCCATGTACACAGTCGCCATGCGTTCTTTTGGCGAGAAAAATGAGGCGACGGCAGTAATTCTCTGATAGTTTGAGGGTCGATGTTGATTAAGTGGCGGACTATGGACCTTGCATAAGGGGTGGGGAAGGGATGCAACTATAAACGCCATTTTTCCGTCGCTATTTCACTGTATTAACATTTTTGTGTACATAAATTATTCTTTCCCTGGAGAGTGACGTATTATCTTTTGAATTGTCTATCTATCTGTGTGCGTGCGTGCGTGTGTGTGTGTGTGTGTGACACTGTGTGTTTGTATGTATCCTTGTTTATACCTCCCTCATGCAATGAGAGTGTAGCTGTCCCCAGATTTACCTAATACTGAGTGTCGAAAACAAAGTAATAAAAGTCCAACAACATCTTGTGACATTCTGGTGATATTTGCAATGTACACATGAGTGAAAGGTATGTCATCACGTCGCGCGTTATCGATCCTTTCTTATCCGGTTCTGCTTATAAATGTGTTCTTATCAACTATCAATGGCGCCAGCGGTTCAACTTAAACATTTACACAGAGAGAGAGTAGTCTCCCGATATCTTGTTACCCGGGCACTGTTGACATATTTGACGGGCGGTGTCGTGGTCTTTAGTACTTTGGTCCGCGCGTACGTGGCCACACGCACACGGGTAGAACACTCCGAGGACGTCAGTGTTCAAGGTCATCTGGAGAAGCTGACTTCTGCGAACAAAGATCCCTGTTAGACTCATGCAGAGATTTACTTGAGTGTAATAGCCTTACCCCCCCCCCTTGCTACCTTACCCTGTAACTAACTGATACAAATTTGGTACCTTAGCAAGCAAAATGGCTACATCTATTGAGTAACTGAACGTAGTCAAGCCCTCTAAAAAAACGTCGAGTCTACCATAAGCTCATGAATTTTCTCAGGGACCTCATTCCGAGGCAGAAGATGCGCGGTCGAAACAATTGTGAAGCACAGCAGTAATATGTCATGAATTCGCAGTAGAGATGTCACCAAAAAAAACAACTAATAAAACCACTGAGAACATATCAAGATGTACAGTATCTTACTTCGATGGGGTTCAAACTTTGTGGCGTGGATGCAAAGATATTTCCAGTCCTTAAAGGTTTATACCTTAAGAGATTTCCTGGAGCAAAAGTAATTCGCGCATGGTCAGGAAATATCTTCAACATGATATTCTTGAAGTGTAAACAAGTCAAACTAATCGCGCCAAAAATAGCAATTAAAGTTTATGACCTTATTCTACGTGGGTGCTACATGTGATCAGTAGGTCTCGACAGAAACGTCAGGAACTTAACGGACAGGCGTAAAAGAAAAGAAATACTGGTATTACGTTCACCTTTAATGGCATCGTGTTTCGTCGGATGAATATTCCAAATATCGGGTCCGTGCTTATACTCAAGGGTTAGCGACAAGAACGTTGTCTCTCCTCTCTGTAAGTACGACTATTTTTTAAAACATCATACTAGACGGATTGTTGGGGTATGTTCTATAATTAACCTCTTGTATGTTTATTGTAATCCTCAGATCACGATAATATACCGGATGGAACAAGATTTTTTTAAAAACTCGTACAAAAAAAAGTTGTCAACAAGAAATCCATTTAAAGCCATTTTTAATTCTACTCTAAATCAACATTTTATCCAGTATGTCCCTGTAGGCACGAGAGGGCCTCAGGTCTTAGGTAACCTAAGGTAAAATGTTGAAATTCGTTTATATTTCTACTTCAGCAAGCTTTCAATAAGCTTTCATGTTGTGTATGGTCTTTTAAGTAAGTTTAGTCCTCCGAACGGGCCATGTCTCTTGGTAGTGCATGTTTGTAAACTGGAGGGGGCGGGGAATATGTAGGGTCTCCTGCTTTGTTATGATTAGGTCAGTCGCAACACTCAGCGCTTAAGATCTGGTCTCACTCCAGAGCACCTCGGGTTAAGGGTCAGACCACACCTGTCAGTTCAGGGGCCCTTAAGTGATGATAAACAGGGAATCTTGGTTTGCTTAAGTGGACCAGCAGAGCGCCAAAAAGGCTTTTTCGTCACCCGCACAACACTTTTGCGGTTTCCGACAGGGTATAACAACCCACCAAGGTCTTTCGCCTGACGAAAGTTGTGGGTAGCATGTTTGCATCGTGCTGATAGACTTCTCTTCTACAGGCATCCGTCTGGGACGATGGCGCTTTGTACATTTGTAGTGTTCTGCATGGAAATACTCTGTCTCCTTGTCGACTCCTTGAATTCGGCACCGTCTGAGAGGTAAGTTGTCGTTAACATATGCACATTGAGAAAGCTATGATTACAGATGCTGTGACCATGTACTTGGGAATGTGGCCGGTTAGGACATGTTTTATTTCCGCTTTCATTCAAGAAAAAAATGACCAAGAATTCCTTGGCTTACCAATACGATGAATACCTGGTATCTTTACAAATTGTGAAATGGTCTGTAACAATTTTGGAGCTTGGAACGTTCATTGCTGTTTCGATTCCATTTTTCACAGCTCGTTGTTGCTGTGCCATGAGGTACACAGCAGCGTAGCTCCTAAAGCGTGTTCTTGTTTTTAATGAAAATATGTATAGATGCGCGTAAACATTGCTTCCTGTATATTTCATTATATAGCAACTCGATTGTGCGATAGTAGTGCTAACTTCATGAATATCGTGCTATTACCATGTTTCCAAGATAAAGTTCTAGCTATGCTCAATGGTGTAGAAATGTCTCACCGTTTCCCCGTCAAGTAAATCCTTCTCGTGTGTATGGTTTCACGTGTAATAGATGTAAATGTAATATCTACCACAACATAAACCCATACTGTTCAAAACAAATTGAAGGGCAAAAAGGGCACATCTGTCCCTTGAAATTGTCCAATTTGGACGCCGACAGAAGTGGTGTAAACAAGTGTGCGTGTTGGTGAGAGGGTGCAGAACACGTGCCATTTGCGTGGTGTGGAGAGACATCGTACATGCTCGGTGGACATTGTTGAAACATATCGTCATTTCCTGCCATCTTTTTACTCCTCTGACAGCACATTTTCATAAAAACACTTTAAAAGCTTTACCGTTGTGTTATTATATTCCTTACGACATTTACTTATCAGGTTATTAAGGTTTACTTATTCTGTTTCCAATGTGATCATTTGTTGTGATGTAACGTTCTATTACTTTATGTTGGGGTACTCTCTCCAGGAATCTTTGAAAAGCGACAGTTTGCGACATGTATGTCCTGACGAAATAAACTAAATTTAATTTAACTAACGTTTACCGTGATGTATATCTTAATGAGAATAGCTGTATTAGTTTGTACATAAAGGTTGCAGTTTGTTGGTCTTACGGTGTAGGGTAAATGAGGTCAGCAGTGTTCGCTTTATGTAACGTTAAATGTAACGTCGTAGGTCCTTTGGTAGATGTAAATTTCTTTCGCTGACATGTTGGTAGATCTGAAAGAACGAAGATGACGACCGAAAATCTAGAACGTCACGTGACTGCAAACGTCCTATAATGGTGTGTTTCTTCACACAGTCAGATGAATCTGCCGAGTTTCTGTGACAAGGAGTGTCCGCCGTTTGAAACCCTGTGCTCTACCGGAGACTACGAGGTTCGGCGCTACGCCAGCGCCATGTGGGTCTCCACAACCGAGCACAGCGACTCGTTCTCTTACGGCCAGCTCCGAGCAGCCGAGAGACTGGTTATGTACATACAGGGGGAAAATAGCAAAGGTATGGAGGATGTCTGGTTTTGAACGTGTGTGTGTGTGCGCGCGCGCGCGCGCGCGCGTGTGTGTGTGTGTGTATGTAGCGCGCGCGTGTGTATGTAGATCTGCATGTGTGTGCACCCAGTCTGTGTGTGTGTGTGTGCAAGTGTTTGCACGTTGGGTGTGTATTTGCGCGCGCGCGTGTGTGTGTGTGTATTTGTAGTGTGCGTGTGTGTATGTATGCGTGTCGATATGTGCGACTCTCAAAGAATATTGATAGTCTTAAACCGTTCAATTGTCGACAGGTATAAAGATGCCTCTGACGGTACCGTTTGTGACGCAGCTGAGCATGACGGGAGACGCGGTTACCGTGGCTGCCCTGGTGTCCAGGAACCTCCATGCAGACCCTCCGACCCCTCAGCATCCAAAGGTGCACTTTTCTTTTCGTATGGTGTGTTCACAGTCACTTGAATTGGGTGGTTTCTTGCAAAGTCATCATGTCAGAAGTCACTGTGGTCCGAATATTTGATTCCTCTTTACCCTTTTAAGCCTGCTTTTACCACTGCATGTCAAAAAGGCACCAGACCTTGAATGAATGGCAAGTTACCATCTTGGATCTAGATACGTTTTGATGTCACGTGTATAATTTGTAGTCTCCTGTATTTTTTTCACAGGTGGTTATTGACGTTCTGCCGGAGACAGTCTTGTATGTCCGCCCCTTCTTGGGGTACACCACGCGCCGCCTGGTGAAAGCCCAGGCACGGAAACTCTTCAGATCACTCCAGAAGAACGCCGAACCATTTGACGGCGAGCAGGATTATTTCTACGTGGCCCGTTATCCCAAGTAAGGCAGTAGACAAGCACTCGTATAACAATCTCCGAAAAGTTTACACTTCTGATTATATAAAAAAGTTGTAAAAATATCAAAAGTTAGTCGTGTAGCTGTGACAGCATTGCGAGCCGTAGGGACCTCTAAGTTGACAAAAACAGTTCCCCCTTGTTCTTGTTGTTGACTTTTTCCAGGATGGAGACGTTCAAGACGCCCAAACCGCGGAACTGGCGACACTGCCTTCTCTACGGCGATGCCCACGAGTGTGACTCATACAGGGCACAGAAACGTAGGTACGCCTTTCAGTGCCTTTTATTTTCATCATCACTTCCGTTTTCATGATTAGTATCATCATCATTATCTTCATTGTTGCTTTTGTTGTTGTTTTGTTGTTTATCATTTTGTCATCATGATAACCATCTTCATCATGATCATTACTACATTTTCTATTACGTCTATTAGATTTGCATGAGTTTGAAAAGCTCTACATGTCATAAATGGCGCAAGCGGTAACGCAACCCCGCTGCTTCGACATCTGGATCAAATTCCGTGGATCCAGGGGCCCGAGTTCGATCCTAGGGCCCAGCTCGGACATGTTGTAAAGGGTTGCATTCGTCATTTCGGATGGTGAAGTAAAGCCGGCGGCCCAGCGTATGAGGAAGATTCATGCATCAGCCTCAACCTCGTAAAATATATCCCAACACACTTGTCGAGAAGAATAAGGGTGACCCGGTGTGCTTGGCAAAAAAAAAAAAAACGCGAGCCGTAGCGAAGCCGCATTGCACTACCACTAGCTACTTTTTATTTTACCTTTTTATTTACATGTTCCATACAATTTTAGAACCTCCTCATCGAGAAGACGGGTTCAAAGGTACAACGAGATCTGGGTGTTCGCCACCAACGAGCGGACCCAGAACTACCGCCAGTTCGTCTACGGGAGAGAATTCAGCTTCCTCAACGTCCCGTCATGTCTAAGAGATTCTGCAAACGATCCTCTGAAGACGTGGGGGCCTCCTCTTAACGAATCGGCCAAGTGGATGCTGAAGACGCAGTGTGGGGACAAGTTTTGCACATGTACGTGTTCTTTACGAGTAGAGTACAATAAATTTTCTGAACGACGTATCTTTTAACTATATACCTTACATGGAAACCGATTACTTTCCTTTCATTATTAAGATTCTGTTTTGTTTTTCTCTCCTCAGCAAAAAGTTGCCCAAAGTATAAGGTGCTTGAGACTTACAAGACCGGGATTGAGACCCGGAGTTATGGGAACCTGCATCTGATTGGTCACATGCCGGCCACGTGTCACTACGACTACGTGGAGCCGATAGGAACTGAACCAATCAAAAGACACATGAATAAGACAGGTACGAGGTACTATAGTGTAGTGAGTACTAGTGACATTGGACAAGTCATTCCCTGCTATTGGATATGTTTGTATGTGACGTTACAACTTTTGGATATAAGTGGCTGTAGTACATACAGCCGCCATACTGGATGAGACATAGATCCAAGATGGTGATTGGTCATTTAAAACGACAGCACATCAACTAAGTTGCTTGCCTGTGGACTACTCCAGTGACACTTTCCTGTTTCTTTAACTTGGGATAGTATGGAAGTTGGTCGTACTGCAACGATTACGTTTGCGTAAAAAAAGGCAACTATTAGTTAGTATAGCTGTCTCTCTCCCGTATCTGACGACATGTATTCACTGCTCGAAATGATTAAAACACAACTTCTTGTCCCAGACGAGCTCTCGAGGCTGTCCACAGACATGTTACCCCGCAAGGCCACGTTCATCACCCAGCGGTACCGGAGGGGACACGAGGGATGCGACAAGTTCTTCCTCTTCTACTACCCTGTAGCAGACGTCAGCGAACTGAACCTGGTACCTTTGCGGTCTTTTGTTTTAATCATTAAAAGAACATCTACCACACTGTAACACTTAGTCCACAGCAATGTGCTACTCTTTGCCCAGAAATGTCTTTCTGGTACTCGTAATGTTGAATTATAGGCCATAGGCATTTAGTTTAGCAGTAGTTATGACAGGGTTTTACATTAGGACTGACTTTGTCACAAGGCTATTGTCAAACGTAGATGATAACTTTCATGCTAATTTAAACAAACATTGTTGCCTTGTTTAGAAACGAGCCCTCCTCCTGAAACGCTTTGACTACCTGGACACGTACGTCAGATGTTTCACCGGCTACGTCAGTCCTGACGTCATCATGGACCAGGCACGTCACCTTAGCGACCAGCTCCAGGACAACGGGCTGTGTCGTCTGCGGGACAGGGTGACGGTATCGGAGTACGACAGCCAATCACGACTGTTCGACCGTCATAACGAAGTAAGTTTGAACCATGGACCGTCGCTTAGTATTCCAGTTTAAACTTTGAAGGTACATGTGGAATAAAAGAAAGTGCATCGTTACCTGTTATGTACTAGTCTGTAAATGGGTTTGAAATTTCAAACAGGTATATATACATATATTGCATCATCAAACGACAGTAAAAAAATGTTTATACTTTGCAGTTACTTGCTACAAACAAACATGTTGAACAAAGCTTCTCGAGTCAGTTAAGAAGTAACGTTATTTGTATTTGTCAGTTTTGTGTTTCATTCGAAAATCGTAGTGCTTTCTTCTAGTATTTTACATCCTCCCTGTGCTTTTCTACAGATCCTTTTTGATGCAGCAGATTGCAATAAGACTCAGGAGCGCGCACCGGAATTTGTCTTCACTCTCCCTGTCAGGTCAGGCGGCCTTTTCTTCCATCTTTCGTACCGTCAGACGTATAGAGTATACTCATTCGACATGAATTGCGTCTGCTGCCATACTGGTGAATATTAGCATATCAGTGAGTCCAATCAGATACCAATATGGCGCACGGTATGTGCGTATGATAGGAGGGAAGCATTTTCTGCCATTGCTGCAGGTGGATCACGGGTTATGGCTTTTGCACAGAGATATTATCTTTAAATGATCTATTGCAACTAACAAACTTTAGTAAGTGAGAAAACACGATGGTCTCACTATGCATCGTGTATATTTCGTTACAATTGTTAAAAGCAAAGACAGAGTTATATACATATATTGTGTTAGTAACTTTGGGTTTCTAATTAGTGTCAAAGGCGTTGCGTTTATAGGTGTCAAAATTACATTTCAGTGACGAAAAATACAAACTACCAGACATCGGAGACAGGTGCTCCAAGAGGGAATGCGCATCGTTCAAGACTCTGAAGAAATACGAGAACTTCAGGAAGAAGATGAGTGCTGGCAACAGTATGTATCTTGTCATTCATGTGGCTATAATACTTTAGATATGACTATAACACTTAAGATATGTCCGTAAAATATGTCCATGATGTTTCCACAATGACAACAAAGAGGAGGGGTACGTAGTTACAAGCAAAGAAACCAAAGTTAAACTGACGCCATTTTGTCTACCAGATAAGTGGGTGTGTGTCGAACAGAAGTCATGCGACCTGGAGTCGACCCGCCATTCGTCATTGAACCGCCTCTTGTCTTACATCAATGGGATGAACAGCGCAGGCGCAGACATGGACTTGGTCATGCCCCTGGCTATGACGGTAAGTGCAGTTGTATCCATTCGCATTCCATACAAATTCACGCGCGTCAACGTTGTTTCAATTAAGATCAAACAATCGTAAGCTTCAATACAACTTTCATTCGAATATATATTAGAGTTCTTTCAACACAACCAGAAATAACCAGGCAGCATTTTTGTAGCACTTTTGCTACCGTGATGAAGGCAATTAATACCGAGGCTACTTTTCACCGCTTGCGCTGCGGCAAGTAAATGCGGTTCCAAACGTGACTTGTTTAGAAACCCCCATCCCCCAATATTCGTTCCGTTAGGTGAACATGACCGAAGGGAAGGCGGAGGAATGTGCGATGACTATCTCCACCTGCCTGCCGGTCCCGCACAAGCACCATCAGGACGTGCCGTGGCCGCTGGACACGGAGGTGCGAACTCGTGCATATGATCGAATGGAGACCTTTATCGTACATTTCCTCATTTAGCTTGGTACATATTCTCCAAGGAGAGGTCCGGTCGGAGAGCTAGGAGTGGCCGCGATTTTTTTTCGTCTGCCTCCCTCGCGACCACTCCTAGCAGCTCCCTCCGAAGTCTCTGCTTGGAGAGATTTGGCACACATCACAGCAAACAAATGTCAACAAATACATACATCATGTACAACTTTCAAGTATAGTAATCTAAAGTATATAGATTCGGCTTCATCTCGCTTTTCTTTAAAGATTGAAACATATATATGGACATTGCATGTTCTTTTTTGGACATCATTAGATTTTAACATAGACGGGTTTATAGTCAGGCCTTGTATTTGCAGGTTGTGATCACAAAGTTCGGGGACCAGCCAGGGTTCTACCAGTCTTTCCCCGGTGCCGTGACCACGGACAGAGCGATGGACGTGTACGCACAGTTCCGCAACCTGCTGCACGACATGAGGACCGTCAGAGTACATGCTTCATTGGTAAGTACATAATTCAGGGTTCCATGTCAGTGTCGTCTTTCTGTTTTGTGGTGTCCGTAATAACATCTTTGCAACATCTTTCGTTATGTAAAAGATTGCACTTTTAATACATGGCTGAAAATATTCTCCCATCGATTCTTATACTTCCGGGCATCCATCTTTATTTTCGCACTAAGATATGAAAGTATTTGTGTTTCTACTCAATACTTGAGAGAAGAAAATAAGCAATTTTACAATTTTTCAAACATTTCTTTCCTTCAGAAAGAGGTATTCAGTATCCTGATCTACGATCCGGATGAGGCTGAAAAGGAGCGCTACAACGAAATCATCATTATGGAGGACGAAACAGAAGTAGGTCAAATGCAGTAGATAATTCTTTAATACGTGAAGCTCGTGAATATATGTTATTTTGGATTATGTTTTGATAAGCTCTCCCCAAAAATTATGTCAAGTGGAGTGTTATCAAAACGGGGTAAGGGTCTTACGCATCTTTATATATCTATATGTATTTATCTCACTCACTCACTCACTCACTCTGTCTCTATCTGTGAATCTCTCTCTCTCTCTCTTTCTCTTACACACACACACACACACACACACACACACACACACACACACACACACACACACACACACTCTCTCTCTCTCTCTCTCTCTAATCTCACTCTATATATTTAATGAATTGTGTAATACGAACGGCGGCGCTATCAAAAAGGATGGTCGTGTAAAGAATGCTTATGTTATGTCTGTCTGTACGCCAGTCTCCATCTCTTTATCGTGACCAGACACCAAGAACAAACAAGCGGTCTAAACAAGAACACGCCGTGAAGGACGAGGCTCCGCGAGATCCCACGAGAAAACGCGAGATCGTCTACGTCCCGATGCCGCCCAGATGCAAGACGACCGAGTGCATGCCGATCAGGAAGACCAAGGACTTCGGAGACTTCTGGGAGATAACTGTAACAGATTGTAAGTATGATCATGCAAACGGACTTAAACAGTACAATAGTTGTTCTTTTTTTAAACGAAGAAAAGACAGACAATTAAAACCCATCTTCATGATTATTTCTAAACCTTCTGTCTTCTACCAATACAGACGAACTTCCAAGCTAAGTAGCCTAATTGTTTGTTTGGTACGCCTTTCCTTTATTCAATCTTTTTAGACAAGGGTGTGTGTCACTATGAAGTTGGCTGTGGTGCCCATCACTCTGGAAGGAAGGTCTTTCGCCCCCTTCTCAAATACTTCGCCGGAGACAATGTTGGCGGCATTTCTCTTGGCAGTCTTACGGCGCCTTTGTTCTTCAACGTGAGTACAGCAAGCCTTGTGGTACCTCTTGCAGCCTGGGATATGTCTCCGTATTGTACTTAGAATGGCAGACAGTTTTATCATTTTTAAAACACGATGCAGGTGCATGTCATGGATATCATTACTCCATCTATATCAGCCTCAACAGTAGACCAAGCTAAGATGGGCCTTGATACCGCATGATGTTTTCTTCTTATTAGATATTAGCTACGACGTGCTCTGACTGCTACCGTTCGTGTTCTGATGGGCCCCGTTTTCAACAACATTTGTTGCACGCTGTAGTAGCGCCTGCTATGGAGGCTAAGTATCCGCAGTCATTATGAATACATCATAAATACATAACGCTTAACCTCCACCATGCCTTCCAAAGGGGTTATGGATAGCAGAATTCGACAAAAAAGGGTGAATAATTGGGCAGGAGAGATAGAGATGGCTGGCAAATGTTACCCTGTGTTGGCCATATTCCCCTGGCAAATTAGTCTCCATTTGGCTTAATTTTACTATTTTTCAACCAGCGTCCTTAGTGTGGTGGTAACTACATAAAACTTATCCAGAGAGAAAAATTACTTCCATATGATACCCATAATACTCTCCTTCTCCAGTACCAAGGTGTTGTGCTGATGGAGTCCGGGGAAGAAGGGAGCTGCAGTTTGCCGTATGAAGTTTGCCTTCCACTGCCAAAGGCGTTCCGACACACGGACGCCATTGCAACCCGGAATAACCACGTAAGTAACTCGAAATAAAGCAATTCTACTGACAAATAATTGAATAACGATTATTATCTCGCTCCTCCACATGACAAATATTGTGTGACCTTCGTAGATTCGTTATTTCTTTATCAATTATGTCAATTATGCCAATTAGACTTTGTCTAATACTTAAAAGCGAAACTTTGAGAATAAATTCGTGTCGACATACAGACAAACTTGTACACTCGGGACGAGGTCAAGGCGTACATCACGAGAGTTCACGAGTACCCACTTCTCGCGAGAACGATCCGAGAACACGGAATGCATCTCATGGAGCGCCTAGACGAGGAAGGAGTGAAATACGACAAGGTAGTCCTACCATATTTTTATGATTAACATACATCAGCATATTACGTATAAATATGTGTCTTTATTGTGCTACGGTTACACTATCTGAGGGATCATTTTGAATGAGCTTGCAATTGCCTATACTGTTGGCATCCAGAACCATTATAGGAATCTCTTTTGCACAACGAAAATATCTGACTGTTCTTTTGCGATGAATACATTTCATGCGATGTCCACGGCACCCCAAGATATGCGCTTGATAACACCAAGGAGGTTGAACGATTTTTAATCTCCTTTGTGACACCGATCATCTGCATTTATCACCCCATTTATCGTCGTTTTTCCAGGAGGCGATGTTAGCCTTCACATATGACGACAACTTCACACCGCCGAGCCAGAGAGTCAGCTATGTGGGCTTCGGCAACCCCATCAGCGGGAATAACCAGACTTAAAAGTGCCTCAGCCCCTGAGGCGTCACCAAAAAAGCCGAGCACTATCGTAACTTTAGAACAGCGTTACGCCAGTTACACGCATCTGTTGTGTCAAATGTCAAAAGGACTAGCTTCAATGCCACGGCCATGGAAGTCGGTACTGTAAAAGAATTCAAGTTCGCAGAAGCATTGTATATAACGTTATACATAATAATTATCTACAAACTCTTAACGTTGAAAATGTGGGTTAAACAAATGATAGCGTGTGCTCTTGAGTTGGTATACTATTATTTTAACTCTCTACTTACTCTTATCTGGCATGCAACAGAGTACTGTTTCATAACTTATTATAACTTATAATACTCGATGTTCACCGCGGCGACTTTTATTGGAATGTTCTTGAAATAATTATATTAATATCGCTAAGTATGTCAGTTAAAGTTATTCTGATACATTGACTGTAAACTTGTATAAAACGTGTATAGCTTTGCCCAGTGCCAATCGTTATCTTGGTTACACGCCATTACATGGAGCGCTTAAATTAACTTGAGTCCGCCGTCACATTGTCTTGTCCTTATTTTATGTTTAATGTTTTGTGAACAAATCAGCTCACAATGTGTTTGGAAACGTGGCATGGCCGCCTATCGTACTATCCCCGATACCCGACCACCATAAATGATAGAAAATAATAACTGCAGTTTGAAAGGTATCTGCTAGGGGCTTATGAAAAGCACTCGTGATCCTGCCCACAATACCTCGCGACTTAGGATTAACAGCTTGTTTGACTCTGTCAAGGTCATCGGTAGGTCATAACAGCCCACACATGGGCTTTGGGATGGGGCCAGAAACTTAAAGGAAACACGACGTAGAGAAAACGTTCAGGCAGCGTTTAAGGGATTAAGTTCAGTGCAATGTGAGTTTCCACAGTAAGGGAAGCACCTATTTGTTGTTTTGCAATCCATGGAGGCATGGAAGCCCTGTCACCTACCCTAGATATCATCCTGGTTATAAATCAGTTTACGTCCAGGCTCCGATAATCACTTTCCACCACAGGAGCACGCATAAACTAAGTAGAATGGTACACGTACAAACATTCACCCGACACTTGACAACAACCGACTTCAAAGAGCAACAAAGCATAAATCAGCAGCACGCGGCGGACTCCTATGTTGTTGTGACCTTTCAGTCGCCCTGATGTTACAGCTAATCTTAACGTTTGGCAACGTTACAACCATGGTATTATGTATCCTGAGGTCGGTTCAGACAAATTATGAATATGTTATCGTTTTTTGTTTGTGTGTGTGTCTATGGTATCGAAATAGGCATTCTCTGTCGCTTGAAAAGTAAAGCAGTGTCAGACAAGGCAATAATTTATAAGAAAAGATGCCCACACGACATAGAGTTCGACCCTGGGAAGACAGTTCAGGAAAATGGAAATTTCGGTAAAATTTTCTGAGGGGCATGGTGGCCATAGAGCCAAAGAGCTGGCTTGTGAAGGCCCTGGAAACATTATGGCATCCAGGCTAAAAAAAAAGCCGCTGTTGCTAGCTTGTTTTTCACTTTGCTCTGGTGATAACCTGGCACGGGCTCAGAGTTCGGGTGAACGGCAATCTTAAAGCAGATGTTGGGTGGACAATTGTAAACTTTTCAGGCTTGTTTAAGAACGACAGGATTTTCTGCCAGACCTTTGCGTTGGGGGTTGTCAGAAAATCCGGTCGGTCAGAAAATATTCAGCTAACATTTGATCGGAGATTAGTTTACCGCAGCCGGACCCTAATCATGATTAGACTTTTCTGACAATCGGTCACATGTAGGACCTGGTCGCATTTCTGATAGCAGGTCGCAGAGCCGACTATCAGGGGGACCGACTGTCACAGGCATCCAGTTATCAGTTGTGACAGGTCCCGTCTGTCTGAGCTGTGAAGTACCTAAATGGCACCAACTTGGTTCAAGACTGCTAGGGATTTATACATGTATACTGGCGTGTTTTCTCGGCTTGAAATGGCAAATAAACAAGCCAGACAGGACAGTTAGGAGGGACATGAACATTTCAAAAGTCTCCGCCTGCAAATTCCCTCGCAAAATTTGACAGAAACATTACAAAACAGTTACTGTACTACAATTCTCAGTACTCTACTGGCGTCAAACAATTGCAACAATATTTGCTCCCCCTCTCTTCCGGCCATTCCACAACTCGATTTCCGTTCCTGAGCAAACTGATGATTCAGACAAATTTTCGATGACGGAGGAAATCTGGACCCGTCTTGTTTATCCGCCAGCGAGCCTGTTTCCCGTTAGACTGTGCTGATCTGGCCGAAATTCAGCTGCGATGTGGCCCTAGCCCTGTCAGTCGACCTTGCCATCCCCACAAGTCGTGATACAAGATCAATCACTCACCAAACATGGCGTTTATCTGACAAGCCCTGTTGTATGGAGGGGCCTCTGGAATCTCGTCAAAAACAAGATGACAAGAAAAATGCTAAACTACGTACAGTGTCTTTTGATGTCAGCAAAATATGACGGGGAGACTGCAGAATTCGGTCATTTTATCTAATACCTGTGGCTGGTACCGCGTACTGAATCATAACTTCTACATTGTCACATCAATATATCAATAGGATTTGCCTTCGAATATCTTATCTTCTGCATCATCTCGCTAATGGCATCACCTTAGAAAGATATTTCTTTTGTATTAGGAGCAAAATATAAACCAACAGTTATTACGAAATGGAGTAGGTGTTTTCGAAGCTACTAAAAGAGGGCACCATGGAGGAAAGACGTCAAGGTTATTCGTTCATTACACGGCCTGAAGTTTCTTACATCCGCCATTTTGTGCGTTGCAAGATTCTGGGCAAAACGATACATAACTGTCGAATAGCTTTTTGGTATGTAAAGGTACACAGGACGACCACGTATGAACTATGTTGTATGATAAAACTTTTCAACAAGCTCACGCCACAGGAAGCTGCCAATCAACTTGTGATCTTTAACCTCACGCCTGTTTTCGTAACTCCGCCACTTGTGCAAAACAGATACTTGAGACAACATCCTACTGTCAATACAAAACACGACTAAAGTAAAGACACAGAGCTGCAGAAAGTTGTTTTGAAACATCGTCCCATTTCTGAGAAACAGCTCATGTCATGACAAGGTCGAACAACAGGTGGTGGGGAGGGGGGCATCATACCTCAGTGTCTTGCTGACGAGAATCCAATCTTGTCGTCCGTAATTTGCCATCATAAGTTAATCACGTTCATTCTTTGAAGAATCGTAAAGAAAAGATATGTCAGCAGTGCAAAAAATGAAAGAAAATGCCAAGTGCTGTGTCTGAAAAAAAATTGTTCCATGGATGGAGAGTAGGAGTCCGTCCAAAATTGCACAATTGAGTTAGGAACACGATAAATTTGAACAGTCAGATGCCCGGTCACCATTCTACGGATGTCTTCCATCTTCTCATCTGTTTTACATTCTACAGTCATAAATGCTGACATCAAACTAATCTAATTTTTACCAAGAGCATGTCCGAACTTTACAAACTTTGTTACGCCGGTGCAACTTAGGTTTACGCCTGACACGTGATTTTGTGACATTTGGTGTTTGGAAGGAAAAGTGCTTACCTCCTGTGATAAATGAGTTACCCCTGTGTGCTTAAGGTCAGATTAGGGCCACCCCCAAAATAATGATCGCTGGCCGATGGGTCCCCCGAAAGTGCGAAATGGAACGAAATGGAACGTTACCACCAACTTCTGTATAATCTAGTCCTTACTTCGATACTCAGTTCCGTTTGCTGGTTTTCCATGCTATTTGAAGCAGTTCATGTGCAGATAGTTGGTAAAATCAAGGAAGAGCGGCCGAGCTCTTTGCACGCGGCGCTGCCATTTTCAGGGAAGAATCTAGCCACACAAACGCGGCAAAAACGTTGTATTTGATATTATCAAATAGATTCAAGAAATAAAACACGTTATGTTATGTATTTGCTTCCTGTTCCGGTCTACTGTGAATGTTACAACGTTCCTTATATTTCGCTATCTACTGGTATTTCATTTCATAATGTTACATATGTTTTAGTTCGTTGCATTTCGTTCCATTTCGTTCCATTTCGTTCCATTTCGTTCCATTTCGTTCCATTTCGTTCCATTTCGTCCATTCGCACTTTCGGGGGACCGCTACTAGCAATCACACCACCTCGGCGTCCCCCACAAACAATCGCCTGTCCTTCATAAGGGGGAGAACTTGTTTGTTGTGAGCCAGTTAGAACCGACCTTCAGCCGGACTCACATCGGGCACCTCTGCAGTGGTAGTGAACTCTTCAGAAGAAACTTACTTGCAGCAACGTGAGTTACTCTTATTTTTCTCTTCTCTAGTCTAGCCCATAGTGTAGAAATAGAATCTTTTAATTATTTCGAAAATATATATTTTTTCGTTTATTGTGGTTGAAGAGGCTTCCAAGATTTGAAAAAAAAAATAAGAAAAAGCTGTCATTGCTATTTTCACACACCCAAACTTGTAAAGTCGTTTCTTTGAAATGCATTTTGTTAAAACACTATGTTGGGACACCTGCGTTTCCACTTGTTACTGGTACTCACAGAAGTAAGTTTGACTGATACTGGTACAGTAAAGTGTTGTATACCGAAGTACCCACCCGCAATCTGCAATTTACAGAAAAAGATTGAGATTATAGAAAGGAGATAAAACGCACTATTTGGAGAGCTAAAGGAATACAGACTCAGCATTGTGAATCAAATATTGCAGAAATAGACATTAAGTAATACGATCCCCGCATACCGTTTCAGATAACACGCTTTCTTATACATAAGAGTGTTTTTTTCTTTTGTTGTTGTGAATGACTAAGAACTTGAAATGTTATCTTGCAACAGATTGCAATTTCTAGCGTATTCTTTGTTTCAACGTAATCACACTTTCTATACTGACTTTCTGGTGCGTACATAGTTCCAACATTTGTCACTGTCTCAAAGATTAAAAGTTATGTGTTTGCAAACATTTGCCAAGTGAGGGTGCAGACTACCACTGTTACAAGTTGACATGGGGACTTTAGACAGCCATTGTTAGTCTTTCATACGTGCCCGTTCAAACGTTCACTTCTTATCTCCAAGAAGATGTAGGGTCGTATGGACAGTTGTTGAGCCAAATCTCTGCTCCGCCAGATTTGAGCTCCATGGGGTAGAGCGCGTGCGTGGAGTTAGGGTTAGGGTTAGGGCAAGGGTTTGGGTTAAGGTTAGGGTTAGTGATAGGGTTCGGGTTAAGGTCAAGGTTTAGGGTTAGCTCCCCAGTGCGACCCCTCGTCCCCAAAATCCGCTCAGACTTATGATTGAAAATTACCACGCCCCACGAGTGTGACGCACTTCTCATCCCTTTAGGCACTAGTATACTGGAAACACCCAAGCAGTGTAGGAGCAAATATTGCTGACACTACGTTTTGTAGTGTTTTTGTGAACAAAGTCCAACCAAACACACATAATTCAAGAACTAGTTTCTACACAGGCGAAAATATGCCCTTGGGATAGCTGATACATCATGTCAACAGTTTCATTGATTATTTTTATTGTTCTGAGATTCATTTGTAGCAAAGACACCACAAACTGGACGAAACTACAAAGATAGAATAGCTTTGTAAAATGTTTCCTCGACTTTTCGAGACAAGGTCGGCAAGGAAGGGGGTGGGCACAGAATTCGACGTTTGAATAACAGTCGCACTATTCAAACCATTCTGTAGAATTTAAGCACTGAACTGCGTTTTGCAAGATTCTTAAAGGAAGTGCACAATCCCAAAAGATATTCAACCCAACGAAGTGACAAAGTGTCTAATCTCCATCATTAGACATAAGTGCCTTTCAAGGACTCATGAACTTTTTGAAGTGACGTTATGAATAATTTTGTCTATGCCAGGAGACCATGAATCCCAGGCTCGTGTGGGCGATATTTCTGCTGGTGCTTGTGGCGGTGAGTCACGCCGTGCACCCAGGGCACGATAGCGGTGAGCACGACGACCACAGCCACAGCCACGGCGATACCGGTAACAACGAGCACCACGATCACGGCGACCACAGCCACAGCGATCACCACGATGATGACGGCGGCCACAGCTCAAAAGAGCACGATGAGCACAAGCACGGGTGCGTTATAAACGCTATTACAAGAGTCTGTCGTCAAATTAGGGTTTTGGCATAGTTCCATTTTGTGAAAGAAGTTGTTGTCTCCAGAATTTTTGTAATGTTATCTGGGCCATTGCTTACAAGAAATGTAAATTATTCATTTCTGAATGTTTACCTTTCTTTTCTTCCACAGTGATCATGGCAGCCACCAAGACCACGAGCACGGCCCGGATGAGCACGGGTACGTCATATCATTCCGTGAACGCCAAGAGCGAAACAAATCTTGCATATGTACATTTGTTTGTTTGGCAAATAGGTGTGAAAACATAGCTCAACAAAATGTATAGACTACAAAATTGTTATCTTACTACGCTAAAATGATGTGTGTCGTTCTTACACTTGGTGATACAAGGTGTTACAGTATATCTAGTCGAGTAAACATGTGGTCCTTGGGAGATGCTCTGCTGGCGTCGTTACAAAAATTCCCAGCCAGTGGCCGGCAAGGGCCCGTCAACAGATTCAACATCTGTCACTGTGCCAATGTCAGAAGCAGCGCAGTTGTTTTATGGGAAAAACTATTATCGTTTCAAAATCTTTTGCCTATAAGGCCTCATGTCACACTGCCCGCCTTTCCTCTGGTCAATGAAATATCTATATCTGATGTCTTAATGAAGACCGATGTGCCGGTCGGAAAACGTTAAAATAAGCATTTATGTATACTGAGAAGCCAACATGCCAGTGTTTGGGCCTGGAGAGCTTGATTTAGTTTGGAATTTAATGGACAAATGTTTACGTTGCGCACTGCTGATAACGGCATAAACGGGTCAAAGGTCAAGGGCGAAGAAAGCACATCAATAGTTTGGGACCAACCAACCAAAAAGTGATGGAGGGGGTGTCGTGACTGTTCTTCATTTGGGTGGATAATTCGCACGATCGCTTTTATCATGTCGTTCTCAACACTTTCTTTGGAAATTCATGTCTTCCACAAGTTCCATAATTAAGGCAATATGCCCCTGCAATCAAAGGTTTGAATCCTCTCCGATCCCCAATTAGATATCTACCCAGTTTATCCCTATGTAGTACTAGTGCAGCTTGTCTAAATTTATTATCATGCTAATATATTACAAATAGCCACATGACAAGGTGTACGATTCACGACCAACAGGGAAAATATACACAGTTAAAATTTTGTGAAAGAAGTTGTCCTCGTAGATATGTTCAACTTTCTCTGAGTTTAATCACCAGTTACACTCGGAAATGTAGCCTATTTACGTTATTTCTGAATATATTCATTTGCTTGTTTGTATTTTCCTTTCTCAGTGACAGCCATGAAGGTCACGATTCCCATGAAAGTGAACTGAAAGAGTTCTGTCGGGGAGAGTGCCCTGAGTTCGAGGTGCTGTGCCACACCCATGACTACGATGTGAGGCGGTACAAAAGCGCCCTCTGGATCTCCACCACGGTATCGGACCCGTCTCTATACCAAGGTCACGTACGCGGCTGGAACCGCCTGCACAAGTACATCAGGGGAGGCAACAAGGAAGGTAAGTCAAAATTTAACTATCATATCTAACGTGACTCTATAGTAATAGTCCAGAGTTTAAATCTCGGCTGTTGTTTCTCACCCGACCGCTGTACCGTACAGGAGAGTGCTGTAGCCATTTGAATCCATTCACGATGGTCAAATATGGACCCGAAATTTCCAGACTTTTTTTCGATTCCGAACCATGTTCTATTATGTTCGAAGTGCCGTAATTCGAATTGAACGTGCGTTCTATTCGGGGTCAGCCGCGGTCATTTGCATGTTTTCACTGCAAATCCGTATGGTATCGTAAGGCCCTTTCTTTCCTGAGTGCCTTGTATAAGAAGAAAAACGACTTTATCGCAAAAAGAAACCATTTTCTGCACAGTATATCTTTGCTGTGGTTTTTGTGGAGATGTAACATGTAAACAAGCTACTGGTGCCATTGTTGATGATCTTGAATGTTGCAAGGCTTGTTTACGCCGGCAGCAAATACCCGCTCTCCCTATCTGTACGACATGACAACTTTCCAAACATGGTATTCAAAATGCAAGCAAAGAGCGTTAAAGCTCACTCACTCATGAATTTTTTTTGGACATGATTCGCATGATTAACGAGGATATTCTACAGTAGCTTCCTGACGAAATTTATTTGCAACATATGCGATTCGAATAAAGGAGATGGTGAATTCATATAGATCATGCTAATAAGAGACTTCATTGCATATCATTTGCATTGTACTAATTTACTTGGCGAAGGTATGGGGTCGTGCGTGGGACTCTAGTTCCTTAATGTAGTATTTTTTGTTGCGACCGGTTGTGCATATGTTCAAAATGTATTTTTGGCGACGCCTTAGGAACGGTGCTGATATAACATAGCAATGTGATCGATTTGAAAATCCTCCCGTGCATTATTCTCTAGAGGAATGTCGTTCGCTACATCTAATAGGGGTACAGTCTGACATACATCTGCGAAGTATGAAATGGGATATTTTGCAGCTGTTAACTATTCTTGACTGGCAATGTTCCCAGGAGTGAAGATGCCGTACACCGCACCCCTGGTGACGCAGACCCGGCAGCCACAGGAGAGCCCCTTCCACGAGGTCACGGTGTCCATGCCGCTTCCCAAGGACATGGCTAAGAACCCACCCACACCGAACGACCCTCATGT